>NC_085861.1:12577826-12605326 GCF_034702125.1 Engraulis encrasicolus
AAATAGAATGAAATGGAGGGGGGAAAGTCAGCTTCAGCCAGGCATTTGTTGCCGCCATCCCTTCCCCCCTTTATTTTTATGACTAAACTTGATGTCAATGCATTGTCCAGTTATATTCAATGAAAACCGCACCATTGCAAACGCAGGAAGAGTAGAGGCGCATCTTGCCACCAGGCAAGGCAGGCAGCCGCTTGGGGCCCCCAAGCCCCTAGATAGTGAATAACAGCCCATACTGTACTACAGTAGTGGTGATTTTGGTGCAAATGTTCATTCTTCTGCATTTTCGCTTGGGGCCCCACCTGAACCTAGAATTGCCTCTGAGTAAGAGGATCATTTCAAGTCATCTGAACCACAGTTCACATTGCTCACCCCAGTCTCTGAAACTAGCAGCATTGAGCCTTCACTTTGCTGTGCAGCAAAGCCTCAGTCAGGTCTACAATCCCTAAGCATCCAGCTAAGCAATAAATCAAGTTCCGATCCCAAATCCACAAAATCAATGAGCAGGTGATGACACAGCTGAGAAATCCTTCATGCATGCACAAAAAATCTCCACACGCTTAAATCCTGTGCCATGTGGCGATTGTGTAAAACACTGCAGGGGCTCACAAACACACACACACACACACTTTTGAAGTTCTGTTGCAAGATCAAAGAGGGCAAGCAACAAGATTAGGCTTCAGACCTCTCCATGCCATGCTCCTGCAGTGGCAAGCACTTGATCCCAATTCCTCCACAACAGCACCTTACTACCGCTGGACAACAGGCTTGTATTAGGCAAGTGGGCATATGTTAAAAACCTTTGTTACAGCACAGCATTCAGATCCTAAATTTGACCCTTAAAAATGAATTGAGGAATGCTGGCAGCCTGGAGAGTTACATCATTCCCTGAAAAAGAATAAAGACCGGATTATACACCAAAATCCCTCTAATCCAAAAACTCAATTTAGTCACCGGCCATTGTTTCAAGATTGAGGAATGATATCCATTTCATTGAACAGAGCTCCCCCCCAATCAAGATATGCTATATAGCTAATTACTTATATACCCTTCAATCACATGGCCTTCCACCCTGCATTCCAAGAGACTGAACCTTTCACCTTTCGCCTTTTCATAGCATACCAACCTGAGAAAAGACACTTCTGATGTGATAAAACCATAGTGCTTTCAGTGCTGTCTTTTTTTCTCTCCAAAAAAACAATGTGATGATGAATAACTAAAATCAAACGCTGCAAAATAATTCTCAGTGAAATACTCCTTCACCAACTTGTGAGTTCAACTGATGGTCAGTGCTCTCCACCAATGGAAAACTTAACCGCCCCTAATTGGGCTGATTGGGAAATTGAATGGTAAATGGTAGGGCTAGACTGGGGGAGAAATAGGACCCGGGCACTTTTGGCTTAAAGGGGCCCCTCATAATTAGTGGCACAGAACTCTGACTCACACCGGTGGGCCCTGCACCCTCGTGGGCCCCTACATTACATTTCCGAAAATAGGGCCCCACGAGGTTGCGGGGCCCACCGAGAAATGCCAGCTATGCCAGACGGCCAGTCCAGCCCTGGCAAATGGCATACCAGTCTACAACACGCCTGCCTGCCTGCCAGTGCAATTAGGCACCAGCTGCCTCTCGAGTTAAGTCCCTCCCCTGGCATCTCACACAAGCGAACACACACTGGGAGTGCATTCCAATATGTAGACTTCCATCCTCCCTTGCCTGCCTGTGACCTCACGATGACGCCACTGACGACAGGAAAAATAATAAAAATAATTAAAAATAATTCAATATCTTGCAAAAGCACAATTCTAATGTAATTTCCTCATTTGCAATCGGGATGGTGAATGAAGAACAGTCTCCCCAAAAATTGTTGTGGCTAGGCTGACAGCAGGGAAACGTTATTGTTTTCTCCACAGAGGCGGGGCGTCAGCAACATGCGAGGCCACAAGCACAAGTGGAGGACGGCCGTCCGCATATTGGAATGCACACATAGATAGTGCACTGCCAGGACAACAATGACTGGGAACAACATGTAAAGTTGAGTGGCCAAGATGTACGTTATGTTGAATGTTATATGTCAGCACTGTCCTTGTAATATTTATTATTGTGTTTATCCTATGTGTGTCTTTAGATTCCAAGTTTGTATGTGTCATGTGTCTTGTGGCTTACACTGTACTATGTAAGGACACACATCTTAAACTCTTAAACTGCAAAACCAGTTTACCTACGGGTACCCAATAAAGTAAACTGAACTTAAAGAGGTCTACAGCCCGCATTAAAAAACAAACAAATGCAATGCACAGCAAGTTTCTTTGCTTCGTTCTTTGTCATGCATGAAATTCAGCTGCACTGAAAACAGCAATAGCCTGCACAACACACATCACATTCTGCACGTGTTCCTTGCTGACTACCTGGTCTCTGCACTTTGGACCATGTACCTTTTTTTTTGCAAAGGCAAGTAAGTATTGGCCAGAGACTAGCATGCACATAAAGCAAGTGAATATTGACTTTGAAATTCAATACCGCTTTAAAATGTTTCAGGTTATTTGATGTAGTCTATGCTGTTTCAAAACCATATCATCCCTACGTACCATAGGCCTATCATCCCCTAACCTTCAAAATCTATTACAAATATCTCTGAGACAAGAGTCGTGCTGCAACTTTATATTGATTGAACAAAGAGACAGTACTCCTTGGGGGGAAAAAACTACATTTTCTATCGATATAAACACCAGTGCAAGAAACAAATATTCTCCTTAAACATAAATTGGTGCATAAATGGTGTTTCTATAACCATTGGTTCATCTAAAGTGAAGAGCCTTAAAGCAAAGACACGCAAGTTTAATCTCCTACATTAGCGGATTCACTCAGGACAAGTGGTATACATAAAAAAGATGTGTTGCTTTGTTTTCCTAAGAATAAAGCCTTTTACCCCTGAACACCACAAGCTTTACCACTTACTTTGAGTTAAGTAAGTCACTAAACTGAATGAGGACTAATGACTATAATGGAATAACCCTCCTCCCGGATGGAGCAGAGGGGTATACTAAGAAGCTGGTTCAGGAGTAAACTAGGTTAAGTTAAAAGCTACATTTTCCAATAGAAGAGTCTGGAGTCCTCATGAACCAATTTCTTAGTCAGTGGTGTAGTCTACGTAGAACGCAGGTATACGGAGTATACCCACTTCTAAATTTCAGGGATTTCAGTATACCCACTTAAAATTGATTGATCCATTGTTTTGAATAGCACAAATATATACAGTATACCCACTTCAAAAAATGCTCAAATATACAGTATACCCACTATAAAAAAGTAGACTACACCACTGTTCTTAGTGTAGGCCCCAGAGACGAAGCCCTCACCTCTGGGCCTGTTGGATGAGCGCTGTTCCCTCTTGTGCCTGGTGGAGGTGGAGGTGGAGGTGGGGGGTGTGGGGGAGCTCCTGGTGGGGGGCGTAGGGGGACTCCTGGTGCCCCACTCCGCCATCACGTCCACCCTCACCCTCCTCTTGGTCTGGGCTTTGCGCTCGCAGAGGGTCGGCGAGCATAGGGGGCTGTTGTCGGAAGCGGACGGCGTTTGGGCAGGAGAAGCAGACTGACTACTCGGGCACCCTGTGTCATCTGAACAGCGGATTGTCCAGCCGTAGCAGGCAAAGAAGCATACATACATACACATACACACACACACATACACACACACACACACACACACACACACACACACACACACACACACATACACACACGTGTGCAAAGCGGACAGTGGCCAAAGTACAAAGATCAGCGTGTTCTTGTAGGCAGACAGTACCTATACTGTGCACACTGTAGGCTATATCTAGTCAGGAGAGGAAAAGGGGAGGGGCAGGGGATACAGTTCTACTCTTGACTTCAGATGGGGGCGGAACAAGCCATTTTGGGGCCCTAGGCAAAATATAATCATGGGGTCCTCAAAAGTCATTCTTTAAACACGTCCCCAATTGGCATGGAATGAGCAAAGGTGCTATTTTAGCTTTCCTTCATTTACCTTGAATTAAATTACATAAGTACCAAACAGGCCTACTCTTTTGTCTGTTTATCCCAACTGGTGTCAGGCTCTCGGCATGCTTGCTGTAGGATACGCGTGCCCGTGCACTATTCGTTCATGAACGCGTTAACATGCATATTTAATGTCAATTTCGCGCACATTGGACTCGGCAGGCACAGCCAAATGTGTGCGTCAGGTGCGATATCTTCAAACTCGCTGGGGGCGATAGTGAGAAAGACTGCACAGTTCCACGCGTGTGCTTCTGATGAAAACGACAATGGCAGCAACTTGAAAGTGTCTCATTGAGTTTGTCCAAAATTGCAAACATTTACGATCATACTTCCTAATTGCACTTTGAAAAAGGAGCGTGCAAATATAGGAGCAGTAGCAGTATTGTTTCCTTGCCCAGGGAGAAACTCCTTTTGTTTTTTTTTGTTTTCCTTGCCGTCTGTGTTCCCAATTTCTGCATCACAATTCTGTGTGCTCTCTGCCCCCTGGATGATACCGCCAGTATTGGGTGTTTTGGTCTACTGCTTTTAAAGCAAGCATGTGCAGTCGGTTGCTCGTGTTGACGCGCGCGGGGGGGGGGGGGGGGGGGGGATTGGTTTGGAGGGCAGATTTGGTCAGGGCCCTAGGCAATTGCCTAGGTTTGCCTAATGCAAACTCCGCCTCTGTTTCAGGTCTGTTATGCCATAGGCAGGGCAACTATATACAGGCCTACAGCTGACAAAATTATTCATTCTATTTTATTTTATTTTATTTTATATAACACTCGAGTCCATGTCAATAGGCTGACAGAGAATTCAGAAGCATTTTCAAGAAATGAAATTATAATAGTAGCGAAACAAAAACACCTGAGCCTAGTGTCTAAGAAAGTTTTCTTTGGCAGGCACTAACTTTTATTGTCTGAGACTACTGTCATAATCTGGGACATAGCCTATAGACCTATGTTCGAACAGTTGGATTGTGTTGTAGAATCATGGTTAGAAGCTGAACATTATCCAGAGCCAAAATAACAAAATAATATAATAAATAATAATAATTAATGTATTGTTTAAAGTGCAGTATCACCATACAACGTGGTCTCAAAACACTGTAAAACAAAAATAAAAAATAAAATAAAATAAAATAATGAGTTAACTCTAAAAGATAATAAAAGAAAATGATGAGGAAAATAAAAATGATGGGGAAATAATCAAAAGGTAGGCCATGGTAATTTAAACAAGCTTAATACTAAAAAAGTATAGGTGGAAAAAATAAAATAAAATAAATAATAATAGAAATAGGAACCTTAGACAATAGACAAAATTATTAACAAAAGACCAATGCATTTCAGAGTCTAACATAATGCGATAAAAACAAACATGTTTTTAATCTGAATTTAAAGATCCCTATAGAGCCTGCCTGCCAACATTAGGCCTAAGGGGAAGATGAAAATGAATATGAAGCCAATGGGGCTCTTACCAGATGAGAAGCTATTTGGGCTGATTGTTCTTTTTGAGCTTATGTCGCATTCCTTGTGTTCGTCTTCAGAAAACGGATGCTCGGGCATAGGTGAGCGTTTCCCTTTGGGCGAGGATGGCAGACAGAAGGTTGGACGGGGGATGCGGCTTCGCGCGCTCAGCTTCTCTGGTGACTTCTTTTCCTACGAAAGAAGACGGTCGCACAGATCAAACAGAAGGTGAAAGTTGTCGAGAAAACAAAGTGGATTTCGTTCAAAAGAGAGACTATACGTAAGTTCTCCCCGGGTTTCTCGACACGTTTACAGCCAGGTGACCAAGCGCAAAAGCCTGCCCTGAAATAGCACTGGCCATCATCACTGATGGACTCGATTTTGTATGACAAAACAATCGTTCGGACTTCGGACAGAAGCTAATTGTCCGGACCGCCACCGTAGTAAAAATGTCAGGCACCTCGTAGTCCTGGAAGGGTCCCATTCTGTCAGAATCAGAATTTGCTTGCAGACCTGTCAGGAAAAGAAACCTGAAGTTAGAGTTATGTGGCATTTTGACACGTGGCACAGAGTGGTCAGAAACAAGGGCATCATTATGAGTAAAATTAGTTACAAAAACGGTAGAGCGAGGGCAGCACTCGTGCCAAGGCAAGATGTTGAAATGTCGACAGAAAACACCCAGAGCGCAATTTTGAGCTCGAAAGCCATGGTAAGGAACACAAGGGAATGAACTGCTTTAAATATCCAATGTTCTACTCCTGGGTGTGTTGTCAAAAATCTAACTTTACTTTCCTCCGAATTCCTGTAAAGGGAAATTGCTTTTTCTTAACCCAGTTTCACAGTAGTATTGAGATGTCAACTTTGCAGAAACTATTCGCAGGCAGGTATTTCATTGCATATTTCATTTCATAAAAATGATACTATATAGGCCAAGAGCTCTCAGCCAACAGCTGTCACTGTTACCGACTATTTTGGGGGCCTACAAGTTTGCAGTGTTGAAGACACCTCAATCTACCCAAGATTCAACTGAAACCAATATCAACACCATGATCACAGTGGCGTGTAAAGCATTCAGAAATGCTCATGGCACAGTAGAAATGTTATGATGGTTTAAATGATATGGTTGTCATGAGATGAGCTTAATTCAATGAAGGCCTATTTCATGTTAGAATGGCAATGGCTTTATGAAATCTGAACACTAACTGTCACCATGCTGTCTTTTTTTTAACGTGTGTGTTGCTTTGTGATTGATTGTGTCAAAAGCTTTAAGACACGGCTTGTCATTAATCAGTGCTGTCCAAACCAAGGGTTAATCCTTGGCAGTTCATCTTCTGTAGACTTTTCCTTTCACTTGTGGCTGTTGCTGTGCTTGTTATTTTTGGTCTTATGTACTCAATAATTCAACGTCCATGCCACGCTTCACTAAGTTTTGTATAGTCATTTCTCTTGCCATCTCCGGAAGGCCAGGGTGGTGTTGTATGTGTATAGTTCCCTGGCTTCACTGGTTAAGGGGGTTAGTTATGTAAGGGTACATGTTTTTCATTTATTTATTTTCCCTTGTTGTCTCCGCCTATGACGCAACTGACCCCATAGGGTTGCATTTTCACTTCACTGACTAATGGTCTTCCTCTATGTAGCTCTGTATCCAGATGCTCTAACTAACACAATGTCGTCATACACCCACAGGCGAATGCTCCATCAGTACATGTGCTGAAGGATTATGCACGCTATTTGAAGAACAAGTTGAGGTACGGTAAGAGTGGTCCGCTTTTATCACTTTCTTTGCCATGTCAGTTACGGTGATTTCAATGGAAAATTGTGCTCCATTATAAGCCTCAGTTATCAGTAAGTAAGTAAGTAAATAAGGACATTTTTATTTCTAAAGCACATTTAAAAACAGTGAAACCTGACAAATGTGCTGTACCAGCCTGATCTCCAAAAATTCCGTGCTCCTGGACACGGATGTTAAGGACACGAAATCCGTGTCCAGGAGCACGGATTTTGCCAAAATTCCGTGCTCCTGGACACGGAATTGTTTTCCGTGATGGGCACACGGAAGTTTTTTCTATATTCCCCAGCCCAGTGTCTATCAGAAATGCAACTTTGACATGGTAAGTGGTTTTAATGACAGGGAAGGTCCAGAAAGTGTAACATGGACAATGTCTCGATTATGATATTCAATAACTAAAACGTTGGATAGCCTGGCCTTGCTATCTGTAAGCCTCCATTCGATTATCATTTCCCTACACATATAGGTCTGATATTCTGGGCTGATAGCCTACTAAAAAGGTTTCCAGACAAGGTAGCCATGCACCTACGAGGGAGGAGTGTGAATGATGGCACGTTATACGGGCAGATTACACATCACGACCAAACGTTGGCCATTGGGTAAAATCAGATCTGAACATTTCAAACATAAATAGAGTTCAGTTCACCCCTTCAATATAGAAGCTCAATACCCATCTCTTCCTCACTCTGGCGGAGGTGCCCTTGAGCAAGGCACCTATACCAACACTGCTCCAGGGACTGTAACCAATACTCTGTAATATCTGTATAAGTCGCTTTGGATAAAAGTGTCAGTGTAAGTGAGTGTAATGTAATGTAACAGTAATAGTAATACAATTAGAACAAAGTAAGACCAGCCTTGAGAAGACACAAATGAACTAAGAGCCCTCAGGAGACTGTGCATAGATTGTTACTCAGGTGCTCATGTACCCTTTGAAGTCAAAATCCAAAAGGAAGGAAGGAGCGGAGGCACTCCTTCATCAGGCCATAGACCGGCCTCGGTAGGAGGGAAGAACATGGTCTTCTATGTGTGTTGCTCTGACAATTGAAGCGGGCACACTGACTTTCCCAAAATCACAAAATGGCACCAAGTCTGTGCTTTCCTTTTCCCGAAATGGATGCACATTTGTCTGAACAGTAGGGATCCAATTTAGGGTTGATATGTGTGAAACAGGCACTTCTGTGGTCCCCCCTGTGCTACCATGCCCCCCCCCCCCCCATCTCCTCTCCTCCTCCTCCTCCTCCTCCTCCTCCTCCTCCTCCTCCTCCTCCTCCTCCCCAAAACAGCATGGCAACACCCAGGGCCACTGATAGCTTTTGCCGGGCCCGGGACAAAGTCATTCGAAAGGGACCCCGATCCAATCCATACAATGTAATAAGGACCCAATTTTGGGCCCCCTCTCTCTCTCTCTGTGCCCGGGAAAGCTGACCCCTTTGTCCCACCCCTGTTGGCTTCCCTGCATGGCAACACCCCTCCTAGTAGAGGCACAATCAGATTTAGGGTTGATATGTGTGAAACAGGCACCTCTGTGGTGAGAGCAGGGCTCCCCTTGTTCTACCATCCACCTCCCCAGCTACTCTCCTCCTCCTCCTCCTCCTCCTCCCCCCAAACAGCATGGCAACACCCCTCCTAGTAGAGACACAATCAGATTACACACTGCCAGAACAGTGCTTCACATCCGTGCCCTCCTAGCAACGGGCTTAGCAACCAAGGGAGAAGTGCATACCAATGTGGGCCAACATGGGTTGGGTTGGTCGGCCGCTTGCATTAGCAAGTCATTCTCATCAGATCAAGTGATTGTACCTCTTGAAGTTGGATCTATGGAGCATGGAGGACGGGTGGGTCACCTTTGACTGTTTAAGTGTCCCCCCCACACACATAAGTTACCCCCCCACACACACCCCACCCCTTTCACCCCGTTTTGGGGCTTTTCGGCCTTTATTATTATAGGACAGTGTGAGAGAAGACAGGAAATGACTGGGACAGAGAGATGGGACAGGGCTGGGAAATCGCCCCCCCATTTTTAACAGCGCATTAGATTGACAGCTTCCCTGGGTGGTTATAGAGCAGCCATACTCTGCAAACACTTCAAGATAAAAAAAAGTTAACATAGTCTAGTTTTTGTGCTGTGTTTGTCATATTACTGAATATTATGAAGGTGATTATTATTTTGACTGTTCAAAGCATCGTGTGACAGATTTTGTCTAGGCCTACAGCATAAAAAGTTTGCGCAAGTCAAAGCTTTCATATTCACTAGACCAGTGATTCTCAAAGTGTGGTCCGGGGACCACTAGTGGTCCGCGACAGAGCTCAGGTGGTCCGCGAGGGGATTGCTACTTGTCCAAAGACAAGCTAGAAGTAGGCTATATTCATGACATTATTGCAAAGCTAAATATAGCTAGAGTAATATTTTCACCAAAATAAGACAGATCTGCATTGAAATTTAGCACCCCTCAACTGGTAATCCAGTTGACAGGTGGTCCCTGAACATTTTTGGGGGCACAAAGTGGTCCTCGGTCAGAAAAAGTTTGAGAAATGCTGCACTAGACCTACTGATGTAGTGCCACCATGCATGTCTGTACAACACCAATATGTACACGGTAAAAAACCTAGTGTTAATTCAACACTTACAGAGTACTCTGGGAGAAAATACACACTATACTGTGTTAAATTGACTCTTTGAGTGTTGAATTAACACTGCATTTTTTACTGTGTAGTGCATCTACAGGACTGTGTGTCATATGGTGTCAACGCTGCAGCCACTTGTCAAGAAACAAGCATTTACGTAATAAGATTGCTTGAGGCCTGTTTCAGGAATACATTCTGGCCAATTTAACGAGTCACAGGGTTTTCTCTGTCACTTGCCACCAAATCCCACAGATATATTCCCACAGACACTCAGTATAATGACGAAACCCAAAATAGACAGCAGGTGAAAGATGTTACCACAGAGGCTTTCTGTTGGCCAGAAAGCTATCAGAGAGAGAGAGAGAGAGAGAGAGAGAGAGAGAGAGAGAGAGAGAGAGAGAGAGAGAGAGAGAGAGAGTGAAAGAGAGAGAGAGATAATGGTGTGTGTGTGTGTGTGTGTGTGTGTGTGTATATGTGAGAGAGAGAGAGAGAGAAAGAGCGAGCGTGTGTGTGTGCGTGCGTGAGAGAGAGAGAGAGAGAATGGTGCCTGTGTGTGCTGTGTGTGTGTGTGTGTGTGTGTGTGTGTGTGTGTGTGTGTGTGTGTGTGTGTGTGTGTGTGTGTGTGTGTGTGTGTGTGTGTGTGTGTGAGAGAGTGAAAGAGAGAGGATGATGGCAGCCCATCTCTTGGGACAGGGGATGTCATATTGAGCCTGTTACCACAAGGACGGCCATTAGATGAGCTCCTGATTGAGCAGCGAAGAGCAGACTGGCTACAGTGAGATGGTAATCAAAGCCTTATTAACCTTGCTGGTGTCTAACATCAAATAAGTGGCTCCATACACCATGTGCAGCGTTCAGAAAGTCATATCCTCACAATTTCACTTCACAATTCATTGATACATCACAATTGATCTGTACAGTGTGTGAACACTATAAAGACCTGTTAACCATCACAGATCACACGCACATAAGAAGCATAGGCTACGTACGGCTGTATGTTGCTGAACAGCTGAGTCTCTTACCATGAAAACTGTGTCAGACTAAATTGACCTCCAGATAAAATTGCCACCGAGGGAATAGTTTAAAAAGGTTTGAAGTTGCTACCTCATCATTTTTAGTTAGTTTCTTTTGCTGATCAGTGATTCTGAGTGTGACTAATTACCATGCAATGAATTATTAACAAACTTCTTGTGGTCCCCCAAACTCTTGAACAAAGTGTACATGTCAGAATGTGTTCAGGTGGGTAGGTGATTGACCCATCATAACTGATATTTAGATGCATGAAAGGGCAGCAGTAGCCTACCAAAGAACCTGAGGCAATAACCCTTTTTTTTCAAAGTAATTCAGTTTCACTTTCACAGTTAGATAATATGCACGTCATACTTCTCACCATGTGATGGGAGCGTTAAGATGAGCACCACATGATATCCTATAAATATATATAATTACATATAATGCCCAGTCTATATAATGTCCAGTCTCAGCATGTAGGCTATGTATTGTATTGTCTTGTATTTGTCCTGTTTTGTCATGTCTTGTCTGATGTCTGTGAGAATCACTGAAGCCACGCTAAAGACAATTTTCTGTTTAGACAATACGTTTTATCTAATCTAATCTAATCTGAAAAGAAAGAAGAAAAAAAAACACCAATCCTATAGAAGGCTATTATTGCATCATGGTGTAGTCTATTTAAGGAAGAAAGGATGAATGCATAGGTCTATACTGTGATACATGAGAGAGAATGAAAAATACCACAAATGCATGAGGAGGTAGGAGATTGAGTAAATACAGTATGTGACTAAAATCATATGGATGGTCTCTCATGAATGACCCCACATGAATACGCCACTGTAGTAGGGTACTTGTTTCGGTTTCAACTAGCCCCACCTTAACTTGATCAAAACAACATCACCAACACAAAGCATCACTGGAAGGCAAAGCAGTCTACTGTTTTTCCAACCGATAGGCTACTTAAAACTTACATTTTGAATGTATGCTAATCTGTTGGCCTACTGAAGTATAGAAATTATTTTGGTTGTGGAATTCGCCTATATTTTCATTACAAAAATACATATCAATGATCATTTAATGAATAACACCGTAATGACAGCCATTCAGTATTACTTGCCTTTTTTGTGGAAGAAGATATTTCTCAACGGTTGTCACGCCGTTGTGTCCGTTTCTGGAAAAACAACGTGCGACCCTGCCTCTGTCTCTGTCCTTGTTTTTGTCTGAGGTGGTCGGATTACCTCAAACGACACCGAGAGCAGGGGGTACGACAAGTGATGCTCGCGGGGGGGATGTTGCGCCTCAATTCTTCCACGATGCTTTAACGGGGGGGGCGTAAAGGTATGTGGAATGGTGCGATGGCACAGAGCGGCTGATAGATGCTGAAGCAAGCGCGAATGACGGTGCGAATGCGACGTAGAGAGGGGTGACTAATGTTTCAAGAGTGTTATGTAACGCGGCAGATTTTTTTTTAACCCTCGAATGACTGTAAGATAGCCTACTCTGGAAGACCACCTCACTTGGCTGGTAGTCAGCTGCTGACGTTGGCGACGCGCGTCTGTCTACTTTGTTGTGTATCTCAGCCGTTCCTGGCAAGGGCGGTGCGATGCTCTTCAAACAGTATAGACCAATCTCGACGTTGGCTCTCCATGGTGCTGAAGCAAGGCAGAGGCGTTCGAGTGATGAGACGGGGGTCACCTACTTTCCCTAATAGGCTAATAATGTCATAGCACTACTTTAGAGAAAACCTAAAATGGCTATAGGCGCCAGGTGTGCGTTGTTAGGCTATACGTTGTTCATGGTAGGCGTGAGGTGTGCATTGATTTGTTTGACTGCATTATTTTATCAATGGATGAGTTATTTATTAACTTGTTAAATTATGTAGGCCTATTAAATACCCAGACTGTTGCGTACGTTTTTATTAAACAATTGGGGTCGATAATCAAGAAAATGCCCCATAAACGAGGACTAGGTCTATAAATAATAATGCATTAAAAAAAGGAAATGTCACGTGCGGATCCTGCTGATTATGGCATGGCTGTCTTGCAGATAGGCTACTACACAAAAGTTGCGATATGTTGCCCTCTGTTGGTGACAGACTGGTGGTACAACGAGGAAGCACCTGAGCGTCCATGACCTTGTGAGTAGGCCCTAGCCTAGCCTACAGTCTGTCCACAGGTGAAGATGTACAGTCGGCTATAGGCTATTTTTTTTTACTTTCAAAGTCAAGCAATTCACAAACTTTGGTGTCAGGTCAGGTGAGTGTTCAACACGCCCGGCCTTTTCACTGTCTGTGTCAGTGTCTCCCTCACAGACATGCGTGCGCTATAGGCATGTCCAAATATCTTTGTAGCCCCTTAATGCACGCCGTACCACCAGTGGCACGCTGTAATGAGTCATTGAAAGGTTAAGTACCATAGTACTACAATACAATGACAGTGCACAGGGCCTTTATTAATGCAATACTACTTGGTCATTGCCATTCTGGTATAGAGCAAATGTATAATGCTGTTTCTGAACGGGTTAAAACCTTGCCTGGCTCTTGCCCAACCTGTGTTCCACACAGCTTCGCGAGGACTCCAGAGCGACACACTCACAATGAGAGGTCTGGTGAGAACCAGGCTATTAAAAATCACCCCATAACCGCTTTTTTTCCGAAAGTATGTCACTCACTAAGTGGTTAGGGGTGTTCACTAGCACTCCCTAACAAGTGTCAAGGCGAAATATGTTTTATTTGCCATTGTGTGAATGAAAGAAAAAAGTATTTACAAAATGCTACATAAAACATGACAGAAGCCATATTTCGTTACAAAAATGGTTATGAAATACCAGTGAATACTCCTGAACAGTTGGTGAGTTGCACATTCTTAAAAACAAATGCTTAGGGTGGTTTTAAGAACAGATTTGGACATGCCCATAGATGGCCATTCTAAAGCTGGTTGAGACAAAATCCAAATAAGCCAAATAACAAAGACAACAGAAAACATGACATACAGTAAATGATGAGAGGGACTCAACAACACTGCAGACAACTCAGAAAAGGACCAGTTCAGTCAATTTCAACATGCAGTTGTAATGCTCACACTACCCTGGTCTTTTCAGTACCTAAGTTTTTTTTTTCTTCTTAAGCCTTTTCCGAGATCTTGGTCATTGTAATGGGGGCAGCGCTTTGTTTACATTTCAAAAAAACATTTTTATTTATTCCCAAAAACATCCGAAAGGTTATACAACATCATCAGACAACTAGCAAACAGCGGTACTTTTTGGGAAAATATTTGGAGTAGGCCTATGTTAATTAAAAAAAAATGTAAACAAACGCTGCCCCCATTAGAATAGCTCATATCTCGGAAAGGGCTTAGCCGAAAAATGTGGCATCACCGGGTACTGACAAGTCAAGGGTAGCATGAGCAATACAACAGCATATTGAAATTGACTGAAGTGGTCCTTCAATGTTCCAAATAGTGCACTTGTCATTTAAAAACATGCATGTAGGACAGTGGTCTCCAGATGGCGGACCGCGGGCCAGACCAGGCGTGGCAAACGTTTGGCCTGCCATGAGGTTGGAGCAAATGAAAACATATGTGCTACACATGTGCTATCTGCAGTGTGTGGCTATCTGTGTACATACCGGTGGACGGTTTGTTTGGCCCTCTGCCTCATAATTACATACGCTACACAATTTGGCCCTTGGGGTCACATGATTGGAGACCACTGATGTAGGACGATGGGAAACTCAACTGAGGCTCTAGTGCAGGGTTGTCAAACTCAGGCTCGGGGGCCAAATTTGGCCCGCAGAGCCATTTTATTCGGTCCGTGAGATCATTTCAAATGTGTATTACAGTTGGCCCACATACTTACACCATTAATGTTGAGCGTAACAAAACTTGAACATGAAATTTGCTGTGTCACAGGATGTGTAGACACATTCGAACTAACAAATATGATGGGAAAGAGTGTATGTGAAATTTAACTATGAGTATGAAGTACATGCATGCACAATTTTAGTCATTTAAAAAAAATAATTGTTGAGTTCGGCCCTCGACTTCCTTCCAGATTTTGATTTTGGCCCTCAGTCAATTTGAGTTTGACACCCCTGCTCTAGCATGACTTCACCAGATTTCTTGTTTTTCAGTCGATGAAAGACGGCCATGCCAGTTGGTGTTTCAAAGTTGACAAAATGCCTATTTGCCTAGTAGCAAGCCAACATGCAGTGTATGTCTCCAGCAGCAGAGGGAGTGATAATTAACTGCACTCACTGTTGCTGGTCTGTAAACTGTCCCAAGAGAATAAGTCCTGTCCTACCAGTGTCACGTCACTGTGTAACAGAGGCCAACTAGCAGAGTGTGATGTGGAACGTTAGTACAGGTAAACCTCCCTCCCGAAGCCTCATACAGTATCGGTAGAGCTGGGCTATCGAACTGGTCCAGCGCCGGTATCGTGCTGTGACTCCCATTGACGTGGTGGCGAGTTTGCACCCCTGAGGGGGACGAACCATGTGGTAATACGTCAGGTTACATATGGGGTCCCAAATTTGGGATGTTGAAGTGGGGTCCCATGGGAGCCACAGCTGGGAACTGTCCCAAGAGAATAAGTCCTGTCCTGGGACACCAGGAGGACACTGTCCCTGGTCAGGTGGCTGCTGTCCTGGGTCACCTAGGTCTAGTTACTGTCCCGGGTCACCCAGCTGCTGTTGTAGGAGATAAACACAGTCCTTGTACACTAAATTGCTGTTAGAAACTGGAGGTGCAGATGGGTATCCCGAGCCTGACAGGCCTGACCATTCATTACTTTGTAATCCACGAATGGTCTGATTACGCTTCTCTGGGGAGGGTTTTCAGTCAGTTTTCAGACAACTGGTGTTACCGGCCAATAAGCGAACTAACTTGGGGGCATAATAACACACGTCATGAACGTCAACTGTCAGCGATTGGTCAGAGCTCATTTCTTTTTTTAATGATATTTTTTAGGTCTTTTTGGCCTTTATTTCGATAGAACAGTGAAGTAATGACAGGAAGCAAGTTGGGATAGAGAGACGGGGAAGGGATGGCAAAGGACCTGAGCTGGACTCGAACTCGGGTCGGCCGCATATAGTAGACGAGTGCCCTACCATTAAGTAAGGGTTAACGTTCGGCCAGAAGGTCGCTACCGTGGAATAGCAGCACGACAGAGAGAATTTTTAGACCCCGACGCGGAGCGGAGGGGTCTTGTTCTCTCTGAAGTGCTGCTATTCCACAAAGCGACCGACTCGCCGAAAGTTAACCCGCTTATTATATGGATATACTTAAATGATTCACACATGGCGGGGACATTTCTTTAGGCCTATTTAATGTGAAGTCTATTATAATTTTTCATGTCAAAAGATTGTTGCTGCGCAAAACAAAACAGTGCTGTTGTGGAACACCGCTAGGCAACAGCTAGGTAGCCAGGACAACAGGTGTTGTCTATCACCGCAGCTGATTAGAGTCTTGTTGAAAAGTCGCTTTAGCAGTGAAAAGTCTTGTTGCCATTGACAGCGGTCTGTTATAGACCAACCCGTCCGTTATCGAAAAATAACAGACGTGCGAACGTTGGGGAGCCCCATTGAAATGAATGGAGCATTCGACCGATGACGTCACACCATATAATAAGCCACGGTAGCGCCTGGTCAGAGCTCATTTCAAACAGGAGCTGAGCTCACGCCTCCAGTCCAAGTGTTCCAGGGCACAGACGATCCAGACCTAAAATGAATTACAGTCATTAATGTGGTCTGGTAAGACCAGGCTGGGGTGTCCCAAGACAGTGGCAAGGTGTCCCAAGACAGGGGCAAGGTGTCCCAAGACAGGGGCAAGGTGTCCCAAGACAGTGGCAAGGTGTCCCAAGACAGTGGCTAGGTGTCCCAATACAGTGGCTAGGTGTCCCAAGACAGGGGCAAGGTGTCCCAAGGCAGTGGCTAGGTGTCCCAATACAGTGGCTAGGTGTCCCAAGACCAGGCTGGGGTGTCCCAAGGCAGGGGCTAGGTGTCCCAAGACAGTGGCTAGGTGTCCCAAGGCAGGGGCTAGGTGTCCCAAGACAGTGGCTAGGTGTCCCAAGGCAGTGGCTAGGTGTCCCAAGACAGTGGCAAGGTGTCCCTAGACAGTGGCTAGGTGTCCCAAGACAGTGGCTAGGTGTCCCAAGACAGTGGCTAGGTGTCCCAAGACAGTGGCTAGGTGTCCCAAGACAGTGGCAAGGTGTCCCAAGACAGTGGCAAGGTGTCCCAAGACAGTGGCAAGGTGTCCCAAGACAGTGGCTAGGTGTCCCAAGACAGTGGCTAGGTGTCCCAATACAGTGGCTAGGTGTCCCAAGACTGTGGCTAGGTGTCCCAATACAGTGGCTAGGTGTCATGGGACAACAGCTGGGTGTCCCAGAACATTGTCCCTTGATTCTCATTGGCCACACTTACATGTTTTTAATTCCGAATTAATATCAGAATTAAATAGTTCTGAAGAGTTCAGGGGCGGATTAAGAAATGATGCCCATCTCATTCACTCTCTCAGATTAGAGATGTTGAGATGACAAAATTAATGTCACATGGCCACGCATGTGATGCTATGCTGAGATTAGGCCTACTACCCATCAGTCATGACTCAAAGCCCAAAAAGGTAATTTTAAATGCCGAATCCACCAAACAGTAGGTAGGCCTACACACAACACAGTCATTTTTGTAGCAACCACAACCAATGGTAGCAACTCATGAACTCAAATACAGTAATTGGCAAGATAATTATTGCAAAGGCTGGTTTGGGCCTTGGCCATGGGGCCAAATTGACCTGGCCCCTTGGGGCATTGGCCTTTTGGCCCACTTGCGTTCCCCCACCCTCGGACATGACTCTGGCCCCCTGGGCCTAGACCCGGGCCCAGTTGGCCCGTCCATTAATCCACCCCTGGCTGAGTTTACATTGCATTTTCATTTATTTCGGAATTGTGAGAAGTTTTATTCATTGTTATTTATTGTTGCCCTGAAACTGAAATGTCATCGTTTATTTTGCTTGATCATACTTTCATCCCATTTTTTGACAAATGTAGGATATTCAAAACGTCAAATGTAGCACACTTTTTCTTGCCACTGTATCCCCATTGCACACACGCACACACACACCATTTATTTTGAAATGTTAGTCTAAATTTGTGTGCATGTGGGATCGATGAAAACAAATGACCCAGGTCGGGACCGATACAGTATTACAACTACTGTGTGGGTGAAACAAAGTGGAAAACATGTGGTCCCAGCTATTTCTTAATCCATGAAAATAACGGCTATTTGTAGGCTAAATACAGCTTGTTGCAAATGTATGCTAAATGTTTTGACATGTTTCTTCAGTTCATTTGAAATAAATATTTAGGCGATGCATCAGAAAGTGAGACTATATGGTAGACGAGTGCATGAATCAGCTACTGCCAGAGTTGGTCATGTGGTGTTGATTTTCTTTTGTCCAGAGGGCCCCTAATTACTCCATCATGCGATTCCTCTAATGGTCAGCAGGAGGAGCCAAATATCAACTAACGCTTGAGGCTCCGACTCAAGTTAACCTGCGCCATCAGAACATTATTGTGAGGAGTTTGTAGTAGGCCTAGTGCGTTTTGTTTGAAAGAGTTATGTGTAAGGGAAGGAAAAAATCACACCCACACACAATGGCGCATGAAATATAGGGATTTTTTATAACCATGTCATGTGCGCAGTATACACTTTGGAGTAGGCGACTTTTCAAACTTGAAAATGAGTTTAGTTAATATCTAAAAGGTAGCCTAATTGTGGGGCTGTTACGTTATGCTCATTTCGGGTTCTTCCAATGCCACCATAACCTTAATCCAGTATTTAGACGACCCGGTTAATTTCCACTGTTGCCATAGCTCTGCGAATATTTTCGTCGACCTGTTAACCCCTGTCAACATGTTGGCCCACTTGTAAGCTTGGCATCCTGTGAGGTTGCTTACGACGCTGTGACATCCCCAGCCCTCCCTCCCAAAGCGTCAGAGGTGTCTTTTCCTCGTCCCAACGGTAGGATAGAAAGAGCAGAGAGAAGTTCGCTGCATGAGTGCACGACTGCATGAGTGACTGAGTGGGCGTGTTTCCTCGAGCACTCTGTAGGCTCTCCACTTGTGTGTGGAGTGCGAGCGCACTAGCTTGTGAAGTGCGGCAGACCAGCCCGTAAGCGCAGTGAGTTTGCCCGCGACTACAAGTTTCTTCCAACCCGGCTGCACTGTGGAGAGGGCCCTGCAAAGCTTTTTGGACAGTACCACCATGGATGCCTTTCGAGCAGTGGCATATTACGCACTCTTTCTCTTCCTGTGGAATTTACCATGTTTCCAGTCCGCTGCGCTCATCTCCGCAGCTCCGAGAAGAAACCGGGGGGCTAGGGTCCCGTATGACGGAGCAAGGTCACACAAATTTATCAAAGAAATCTTTGCATCATCTTCCTCGGCTCTCGGCCGTCACCGGGATGAGTTCAAAGACGCGGTTGTGCCCCACGACTACATGATCTCCATTTACAGGACATATTCGGCAGCCGAGAAACTGGGCATAAACGCGAGTTTTTTCCGCTCTTCAAAGTCGGCCAATACCATCACAAGTTTTGTGGACAGAGGAAAAGGTTTGTGTTTCTGATTTAAAATCCAGCACCCTGCCCCACAGCACTTACACAACATTGTCTGCGCATTAAGCGAATTATCAACATGAGACGCAAACCCACGTTTTTAGAAATGTTCAAAATACCTTGTGACTTAACAAGTGGGCATCATTGCTTGCATGAAAAGGCCATTCACAAAAAGTTTTAAACAAACTTGTGCACAAGGCTCCATCGTGCTTCTTTGACATGAGAGGCTAGTATAAAATTGAAATGATCCATTTTGGTAATTGTGTTTCCCGGCTGCTTTCTCACAATCTAATCATTTTGGAGGAAAAAATATATAGTAGGTTGTATAATAAAACATTACCTATAGAATTCGGATATCCCTGCGCTGGGTTACAGCGCCAGCAACATGTCCAAAGTCTCTGTTCTTAGTTTTATAGTCGGCAGTAATGCGGTAATAAAACACTAATTGAGACATTTTCTAAATGCAGGCAATAAATTATTCCTACCATCCTCGCGCGCAAGCGGTCCAACCTGTTCGCACCATAGGCACACTGCCTGCCATGCACTGCATGACCTACGGGGCTGTATCCGATCAAGTAGCTTCAAAGTACACAAGATGCTTGTTAAATAGGCTACTTAAAAGACAAAAAAATCCAACTTTTATCAGTGGCATTAAGTTTCTACTTTTACAGTAGACCCTACTATCAACCTCTAATTGGACATGGTCCTACACAAAGCTGTAAAACCATGTAAATTGGTTACATAAAGTCTGCTAAAACTCTTGCCCAAAGAACACAAAATTAAAAGGCGCTTTACTTCCCTACACGATTTGTTGGCGACAGTTTGTATAGGAGAGTACTATCTGGACTCGGGCAAAACAGGGCCTTGTGTACATTGGAGTACGTTCACTTGGAGCGAAATGAGCGCATCGATGGGCGACAGGCGTGCTGTTCCCTCTTGGTTAGTAAAAGCCGTCCGCTGTAAGACCTGTGAAACTTATTTGAAGGAAAAGCTTCACTTTCTCCGCCGAGTTTGATTTGATGTGCCACCGATGCTGACCCTCTGTTGGCCCGTTCCGAGGAGTGTTTAGTATCAAACCACTGATTGGAGTATTTGAACTCTGCGATCTAATTGCCTGTTCTTGTCATAACATATCAAACACTGTCTATTCTCTCATAATGAACAAGTCCAGCCAATGGCACATCACCAAAAATGACGAGGAGAATTTTTTTTAAAGAACTTCCGTCCCCATGGCGAGGCTGGTGTTGCTGCGTCTCTCTCTGTGTGCATGTTGTGAAGTAAAAAAAAAACAAAACCATTTTCCCTCCCTGCTTTTTGTTCACTTACTATAATTGTCTGTAGTTGTTTAGGCTATTGCCGATACCTCGCATTTAGATCACAAACTATGAGAAGAAACGATTAAACATTCTGTCCGAATATTGAAACCTCCAATTATTGGAGGCGACGCGTCAGGTCGTGATGGATATTTCGGTCCACCAGCGCCACTGAATTGGACTGGAATGCGTTTGTCTGATAAGCGTGCTTCAAGAAGTGTCCGTCGTAATTTGGGTTTTCCACAAGTGGTTTTAATTGTAATGAAAATCCAATGTCGATCAAAAGGTAAATAGTTAAATAGTTCACTCGGAATAGACCGGGGTTCCCAGGTTGTCCACTGGATCAGACAAGAACAACATGGATGTATGAAAATCACTTTTGGCACTCGAAGTAACTCATTAAAACGCAGATGGCGCTTGCTGGCCCCAGTAGCCTCCACGAGAACTCTCTCTCTCTCTCTCTCTCTCTCTCTCTCTCTCTCTCTCTCTCTCTCTCTCTCTCTCTCTCTCTCTCTCAACACACACACACACACACACACACACACACACACACACACACACACACACACACACACACACACACACGTACGACCCATAGTAATGAAATCCTGCAAGTTTTAGCAATCTGAATAAAAGTTACAGTGAAACAACTCTGGGGTGCACTATGGTTGTAGCTGTGCGTAAAGAGTTTAATCATTACATCGTAGCCTAATGGGTATTTCCTCTGATAAGTATCATTATTGTGCATTGTGCAAATATAATTTCCTTTGAAATAAACGCCTGTAAAGTGTAGACGTGATCACAATAAGTTACACGGCCTATAATCACTTTTGAAGCAGGAATGTTGTCGTTGGCAAAAGGGATGAAATACAAGCGGGAAGTATTTTAATGGGGAAGGAGGGAATTCAGAACTGTTAATTATTCGGTGACCTTGTATTCGATTTGTTTGAGGTCTTATAAAAACGGTAATGCATACCATACGCGCGAAGCAACTGAAACAAACACGAGGTTTCAATCTACTTTTACTATTTAACTCTGCTGGGTTCACGCACGGGAAAATACAGACGATGTGATACAAATGTCTTTGTGAGTGATCGCTTAATCGCTTATGTATTAAAGTCCGAGTAGACGGGCGGCACGATAAGAATGCACCACTTAACCGAAAGACTGGTATTTTGGCCAATGTTTATAGTTGTGATTTTAATTACTTGTCCAGTTAAACATAAAAAATAACGATGTAAATTCTTAAGGAATTAGAATTTTGAAACATTTTTCAAGGTCTTAATTAATGCTATAGGTTATATATGACATTTACATCCGAAACATGCTGACATCCATCCTATTAGCTGGTCACCTAAAATATTCGAGGTCTCGAATTCACTTGTCACAAAGTTACAAGGGCTGTGAGAATTGGGAATTAAATTGCTCTGCTAGTAAACGCAGCAAACTCGTTTGATTTCGTATGGCTCTTGCATCCATTCGCACCGAAATGATGCAAGTGGCCTCTAAATTCCGAAAGGGAGAATAATGCATTAATTGTGTATTGTTCAGCCGAGTGTACAGTATGCCTCCCTTAGCCTGCATATTCTGGCATCATCCGCACCGCTTGTGGGCTCCAGCACTAGGTCTCTTATTCCCTCCTCATGGAAATATTTTGGAAAGCGTCACTGCTTTTTTTTCGTTCCGTGAACCCTGAACTAAAAAAATGAAACGCATGAGGCCACAGAGACAGTTTATCTGGGTCTGTAGTTTGGATTCAAGGGCACGAGGCTTAGGCCTACCCTCTCGCCAACTATAAGCCTACGTGTGAAATTCAAATATATTTGCCAATAAAATGTAATCCCCCTAGGTTTTGTTCAAAACGTGCTTTCGTGTGAGCAATAATCTAGCAAAAATGTTCAACCTGCAAAATACAAGGGTCTCAGGTCAACGTTACATTTTGGCATCATTCGATTAATTTTGTTTGTTTAGCCTAATTGTTAACCAATGCATGTATGCCTTCTGTGAACATGCAGGCCTACATTCAGTTAAACCAACACTCAAAACTAATAAATACATGGTTAAGAAGATAAATATGTCGCTGTATTTGTTAACTTTACAACATACAATTCTATGTACATTTGTGCATAGTTTCAGTTTTAAAGTGGATTTATAATTCCATTTCCCCTGTGCGTAAAACGTTCCGGCTTACACTTGACTATGCTGATAGCCTACTAATGTTGCTATAAGGAATACTCTGACTTACGCCACTGTTGTTGCTGTTACTAATACTGTAATAACAATAATAATAATAATAAAACAACAACAACAACAACAATAATAATAATAACAATAATAATAATAATAATAATAATAATAATAATAATAATTAATGTTTTATTTTGCGTAAAAGTTGACGATTGCGCCAAGAAAGGCAAGGCCTATCTCTCCTGGTACCCCTTTCTTTTTAGTTTGCCGAGGTGTCACACTGAGTTTGGCTCAGTGCAAGCTGGAGAGTGGGCACAGAAAAACATGAAATAAGGCCATGTATCTGGCCTCTTTGTGAGAATGTGAGCCCTCCCCCACTCCCCCCCTACCCTGAGTACTGTACTCCCTAAGTGAATCTGACTGCAATTATTTCTTTTTATCTTGCAGACGATCTCTTGCACTCTCCTTTGCGAAGACAAAAGTATCTGTTTGATGTCTCAACCCTTTCAGACAAAGAAGAGCTGGTTGGAGCTGAATTAAGGATATTTCGAAAGGCTCCCGGGGATTTCCAGGCGTCCCCACTAGATCTCTACGGCATTCACTTACTCCCCTGCCGATCAGACAGGCTACTGGATTCCAGAACCATTGATCTCCAGGATTCCAGAAAACCCGGCTGGGAGGTTTTGGACGTTTGGGGAATGTTTAAAAATCGACATCACTCCAGCCAAGACAACCACCAGCTTTGCCTTCAGCTCAAGGGCACCATCGGTAAATCAGAAACGGAAATCGACTTGAAACACTTGGGATTTGACAGGAACGGTCGCTCCCAGCAAGAGAAGGCTATCTTGGTGGTGTACACCAGGTCTCGGAAGAGAGAGAACTTGTTCAATGAAATGAAAGAGAAGATTAAGTCCAGGGGCTCCCGCTGGACCGAAGAGGAGAGTGGCCTGCAGTTTAAGGCCAGGCGCAGGCGGAGGACCGCTCTGGGCAACCGCCACGGCAAGCGGCATGGGAAAAAGTCGAAATCGAGGTGCAGCAAAAAAGCGCTTCATGTCAATTTTAAGGAACTGGGATGGGACGACTGGATCATCGCGCCCCTGGATTACGAAGCCTACCACTGCGAGGGTCTGTGCGACTTCCCCTTGAGATCGCACCTTGAGCCAACCAACCACGCAATCATACAAACTCTCATGAACTCAATGGATCCCAACAGCACACCTCCAAGCTGTTGTGTTCCTACCAAACTGAGTCCCATCAGTATACTGTACATTGACTCTGGTAATAACGTTGTGTACAAACAATATGAAGACATGGTGGTAGAACAGTGCGGTTGCAGGTAGCGTCCTCAGTGCCCCCATCATTCGAAGACGCCCTCCTTTTTTATAGGCCTAGAAAAAAGAAAAGAAAAGCACCAGCCATCCATCACAGCGTGAATCAAACATCACATCCCTGCTCAGACAAATGCAGACAGCAAACCCACTAAAGGTTCAGTCTGAAAGCAAATGGGCGCACAACGTGGGCCTCTTTTCTCGTTCAAAAGGGATTCTTGCGTAAAAAAAATATTTTTTCAGTAGAATTACAACTGTTTACTCTGTCGTCCCAAGCCTTGTCCACTGTCACATGATAACCACAACAATATGTATACCGCAACCAAACAAACATACAAACAAAACACCATTCTGACCCAGATCCCAAGTCAAAATAATGTGCGCATCCCCTCTATTTGGCCGTCACCACACAGACGCATGCGAGAGATGGCAAAACGTCTATCAGCACATTTGGATCACCCCCAAGTCACTTGCCCGTGCAGGATAGCGACCGATCAGGAAAAAAACAAAACAATTTACGCTCGTCATCAAACTCTGATTTCAATTGACGCAGGTGTGGAACACCTGTTGAAAAATAAATCCGTTGCACGGGGCCGTGGAACTGTAACCTGTTTCGCCCCGCTGCTAGTTGCCCTAGCGTGCTGACAGGTGACACTGGTCACTCGTCGCCTAGACGCTGTCAGACGCCCGAAAGGAAGGACCTTTGCTTTTTAACCAAGTGGTGAATGTAATCTACCAAACACATTACCTGGACTGGGCAGACGACTGTCTGCCCGGGCAGACGACTGTCTGCCCACACACATCCCAGGAGGAGTTGCCCTCCCGGCATCCGGCACTCGGGCGCTATAGCGCTCAGGTGGATCTCCAGAGGCCTCAAGACTGCATAGAGTGTACGAAACTGATGTACACTCTGTTGACGAAAAAAATGAAGTGCCTGGGGACTGGGGTGAAAGTCACGAGGATGGTTTTGAGCTTCACCAACAGCTCGCATAGCGCAGTCCGTGGCTGTGCGTCAACAACCCCATCCTCTTTTGACGTGAACGAAATAATTTACAATATCTGCATATTTGCAAAAATGCACTTCCATAACAACTGACTGCCCCGTTTTCAAGTAGTCAGAAGAATATTTGTGTCCACGACAAACTGACTGACGAGAAAGGACTCGAAAACAAGATGATATTTAAATGCACATTAGCTTTGAATGCACTGCTGTTCATTATTTTGAGCTGTAAATAGTTGTATAGTGAAAACCTGTACAAGTGCAACGAATGGAGAAATGACCAACTACATTTCTTTGTAAATATATATATATAAATATATACATTATAAATGCACTCAAATCGTTATAATTTCTATTCTATAATAATTATTTTATTATTTGTGATGTACAGAGTCTCATGGTAATCGTGTATTTCATACTTTGATGAGATTAATTTAAACTGTATTCAATATTTGCCGAGGGTGGAAATACCATTATTGATGTCTACCTCAAAATTACATAGGTTCTGAAATCTGAGGTGCATTCAGCTATAGTGTTGAGTTCTTTTCAATTCTATATGAATATATATTAATGGATAATTATCCACACTTACTGTACTAATAAAATGAGACAAAAAATATATTCCCTGTGTACCTCTGATGACTTAACTCTGCCCTCAAATGTAACAACAGTCATATTGAAGAGCATTGGCTATCTTCTGGCTATCTAGTGATGACTCTGAGAAACACATTCATGTTTTGGAAATGAGATTCTTAAATGAACAGTTAACGATATATTTGGTGTTGTCTGAATTTGTAATGTTTTGTGTTAACATGGACTCATTAAACCATGCCGGAAAGGGTCCCTGGAGAACAGCAACGTTAATGGCAACACCACTTATTTACCACCTCTTCACCTCTTTCCAAATCCATTAAAATGCTCACAAGAAAAGCTCTTTCATATGACATCCGTTTCCACCCATATCAAAGCAGTATAAACTATATAACCACTTTAATATCATGTCGAATCAAGAGCTCAGCTGTCTGGAATTTCATCTGTTTCACACTAGTCGTTTCCGCAATTTTGAACTTTGTTTTCAATCAGATTATGCAAAGACTTTATGTAATGTTGCTCCATTTCGGCCAGGCAGACAGACAGACAGCCCGGCACAATGCAATCCATTTCTCCCAAAGTTCATTTTGTGCTCTTGTTAGTCTTCACACCCTTCCATGCTATGACCTTCTAAGTACCCTACGAGGGCTGCTGTGATGGCACACAGTGCGTAGCCGGCACCATGTGTGTGCTCCTTGACGCAGGGGCTAACCCGTAACATATGGGAGCCATACTAACAGAGGGAAGTACAGGGGCTTTCAGACTCATATGGCCCAGGTTGTATGATCAACAGGCTATTTCCCAATGAATTAGCCATTCATGGGTCAAGTTTACTTAACACTGTAATGTTTCCCAATCTGTGGATGAAAAGATTTGAAAGCAGGGATTGCTTCCATATAGGCTATCAACCTTGGCCTGGAAGCAATTAGGGAATTGCTTTGAAATGCTATATGTTGTCCAGACTGCATGCGGTACAGTATCATATCCCGCCCGCCGCACATGTTTCGCCCAGGCAAAAAGAGGATGCTAAGTGCACTTTTTAGCTGCCCCACTGCAAACCACCAACACAACAACATTACCTTTCTCCTCCTCCTCCTCCTGTCCCCATTCCCCCACTCCCCCGTTGGAGCCCCAGTGGTACCATATAGACCCCCTTTGCCAGGCATCAGGAGTGTATCGCTGTTGTTGAGCAGTAGGGTAGAGGAATCCCTAAGAAACTCTTTTCAGAGTCTTGTGTGTGTGCATAGTGTATGCACCGGATATGCATGGTGCTTATAAAGGAAACATTTTCCCCTTGATGCTGCATGTTACAGCACACACAGGAAGAGTGATGCAGAATCGCACACTCGACCTGGCTATGGTCTGTCCTGTCTTGCCCTGGCGTTGTACTATGCCAACCCCCCCCCCCTCCTATATCTTTGATTCTGATTTAGATTACTTTGGCCTGATTAGTGGCCGGACTGGGAATCGGAATGCTTCAGACTGTGGAATGTCGACTGGGGGAGCGGGAATGTTGAGTGGATCATTCCTCCATCCAGCACCCCATGCAGCAGAGAGGGAGAGGGAGAGAGAGAGAGAGAGA
>NC_085861.1:12615326-12617826 GCF_034702125.1 Engraulis encrasicolus
GCATGACATCATCACCTCATCTCTTCCTGCTTTCTCACCCTTTCCGCCCTCCTTTAAAAAAAAAAAAAACTCATTTGCCCCCTCCCCCACACTCAACCCACCGACCCCCCTCCCCTCGGTTCATACGATGTCTGTCTATGTTGCTTATGCCTATATGCAGGGCTTTGAATTAACACCAGCCAGCCGGCCAAATGCTGGTGAAATTTTAGTTTGGCTGGTAGAAAAGATCAACTTACAAGCCACTTTGACCCATTAGTGAGTGTGTGTTTGACTACTGAGATGAGCATCTACTAGCCATTTAGGCTGGTGGAGAAAACAGTTCATTTAGAGCAGGGATGGGCAACTTTCATGATAAAGAGGGCCAGATTGTTTTATCGCCACCATCAGAAGGCCACATGATCACGGATCTTCCTCACTGACTATCGATATTATTTGGAACGAATAGGAGTGTTCTCTATTGGTCAACAGTATAATTACAATGAATTACGTAATTCAGTAGTGGTTTAAAAAAAGTAATGTTTTATCTTTGTAAGGGCCATACTGAGTAAGGAGGCGGGCCGTATGTGGCCCCGGGGCCTCCAGTTGCCCTACCCTGATTTACAGTAGAGCCAGAGAGAGTAGAGAGAGAGAGGTTCCATTGGCCCATTGTTTCCGGGTTCTATTATTGGGGGGGAAATCCCCCTTTAGGCAGACCTAGGCAGACCTGAGGACTGTTCTATTCAATGCTAGGAGCATTATGACACGCCCCTTTAGGCAGACCGGAACCTGGTCACATTAGATGCCCATAGCAACCTATTACAATGGCATATCTCTATACTTATAGAATCTCTGGTAGAGCCCTGCCTATATGAGGTTTTTTAGACCTACTATGTCTTGATGCTGTGTAACCTTTATAATGTGGAGCCATGGGATTTTTTTCTCTCCTCATCCTTACCTGATGTAAACTGTAACTGGGTCAAAGACGTCCAACTTGAATTTGTCCTTCAGTGCTAACGGATACTTTTGCTTACTGTAACTGTGAAAAACATGATTTTCAATTTTTGAAAATGAAAACTAAATGAAAGCCAAGCCAAAAAAATAATTAAAACAAAATTGTTTTTTTGCATTTACATTTAGCAAAAGTATCAGTTACACTGAAGGACAGTTTCATGTTGGACGTCTTTGACCCAACTGTGCCTGTGTTAAGTGGTGGCGCGCACAGACGCAGTGGCCCGGAATACGTGTAGGCTACGGTGTATTCCAAACGCAATTTAGTTGTCAAATGTATTTGTCAATAACAATAAAAGCTCTTGATTCTTGATCTCTTTGTCCGTACTTATGTCCATCCTCATTATACCCGTTTTTTGTTGTTGTCTTTATTTCTTCTCTTTTTGCTGACTCAGCTACAGTTTTCTTTGTCTTCTTCTACTTATCCATCTTCTTCTTCCTTTTCTTCTTCTTCTCCTTCTTCTTCTTCTTCCTCCTCTTCTTCTTCTTCTTCTTCTTCTTATTCTTCTTCTTCTTCTTCGTCTTCTTCTTTTTCTTCTTCCTCTGCCTCTGCCTCTTCTTTGACTTATACTATACTTCTTCTTCGACTTAGTTTTTCTCTTGTCTATCTTCATGGTTTTCATTGACTGCAGGTAAAAAAAGGAAGTATGCTAAATGGCATTTTTTGTTCAGGTAACCTTCAGCATTTCTTTTCCTTTGCTGCCCCTTGTGTCTTCTTCTTGTCATCTTCTTGTTATCGTCTTCCCTCTTCTCTTCTGCTTCATCGATAGTGGACCGTAATCAAATATGCTAAAATGCTAAATGCTAAAGGCTAAATATAGATAACAGCTAAATATATATCCCCGCCCGGGATCTTATATTGTCCTGGCTACAGTACGTGGTGCATAACAGAAACCGGAGAACCATTTTGGACGGGCAATAATGGTTTTCTTTTTAAAGGTCGAATAGGTTTAGAGTTGTCAGGTACAAGTCTTTTAACAAACAAGGTCAGCAGAGGAACAGCTGACATTAATCATTTACCGGCGCGACACAATGAGGCCCGCAGAGACGAGATAGCCCCGAGTGGCTCTGGCTTCTCTGTGATCTAAACACATGCTCATCGTGTTACAGATTAAAGAAAGAGAAAGAGAGTGACATTCTCTGGTGTGTCCCCCTGGCCTTCCCTGGTCATCCCAAAAAAAGAAACACGAGGGGGAAAAAAACATGCCGTTAATAGAACTTTCCGAACGCCCTGATGCTATTCGAGATGAATGTCACCGTTTTGGCACATCGGGATGCGCACTGTTATTTTTAGCAGGCTAATTCATTTGCGGCGCTACGCTACACTACGATGGCGGGTTAACTAAGATGAGGCGTGGAGGCGAGGGGGCTTTGCCAAGGGACTTGATCTTCTCTTGGACGTGTCAATTGATCAATTATGGATGCCCATGCGCCCCTGCCCAGTCTTCGTAATTTGACATGAATTATTCTGCCCAGACGAACACGCCGCCCGAGAGACATTTCAGACGTAACT
>NC_085861.1:12625326-12627826 GCF_034702125.1 Engraulis encrasicolus
TGTGTGTGTGTGTGTGTGTGTGTGTGTGTGTGTGTGTGTGTGTGTGTGTGTTTATGTGTGTGTGTGTGTGTTTATGTGTGTGTGTGTGTGTGCGTGCGTGCGGTGAAGGCTGAGGGTGTGTGTGTGGGTTAAGGAGTGAATAACTTCATCAAAAAAAATATACCAGGTGCATAGCGAAGCATCTTTTTCCTTATTCTTCCCAAAGCGGGCTCTGAACAGAGGCGTATTAAAGGGTAATGTTTCATAATGCGGCGCTGTTTAAAACACGCGCTAGTCATATTAACCTGGACTAGCAGAGGGCACAGAACCGCCTGGGTCACCATGTCGGCCAGCAAGAGCGTTCAATTGCACCATAAATCTGATGTGATTTTTTGGGGGGTGGGGGAGGTGGTGGTGGGGGTGAAACATGAATGTGTTCCTTGTCGTCGACATATTCCGGAAACCGGCTCCTGGAAATTGGATGGTGGGAGGCAGCGTCTTATCTCAAGAAGGAAAAGGAGGTGAGACCACAGAACTCAACACTTCTGCCCATTTCCAGATTTCTTTTCTTTTCTTAACTTTTCTTTTCTTTTTCTTGCCCTCTGTTGTTTTCTCCACTTTCACTCAATGTTTGACTGTGTGTGTGTGTGTGTGTGTGCGCGTGTCCGTGTCTCTGTGCGTGTGTGTGTGCGTGTGCGTGTGCGTGCGTGTGTGTGTGTGCGCGCGCGCGCGTGTTCGTGTCTGTGTCTGTGTCTGTGTCTGTGTCTTTGCTTTTGTGTGTGTGTGTGCCAGTCATGCAAGATTCTGACCAGACTGCCTTAACATACCTCCTAGGCTTTCCCACACCGCTGTGTGTGGAGTAACGTTCGGTTAGCATTGTGGTAATATTTGGATAACGTTGAGGTAACGTTGGGATAACGTTGCTCCTGGCTGCTGGAGAGAAGAGGGAAGAGGACTCAGGATGTCTGCGGAACAGAAGCTGCACGAGGTGTTTGATCTTCTATGTTGGTAAGGATGAACTTTATCTGACATTTGTAGAAGAAGGAGTCATCGGGACCTATTTTAGCAAATATCACCTTCTGCGTGTGTGCAAAGAGTTTGTGTTCAGTCCGCGTGAAAAAATTGGATTTCGAAGGGCATTGGTTGCCGATGTCGTAGTGGGACAGAGCAGGTGTGTCTTGACGAGCAGGATGCATGTCAGAGCTAACCTTCCACCAAATTCATGTGAGTAAACCAACTGGTCCCCTTTCAAACTCGTGACATTCTGAAGCAGCGCACCCTTCATAAAAAGCTCAAGATCTTTTTAGCTAAATTCCATGGATACCCACTTCGGTTTAGCTTGGGTTTGCTCTGCAATAAAAGCTTGTAGAGACACATGGCTTTCACCTACTAAGAGGGCAGAGTCTCCACTTTCAAACTAGCCATAGCCTAACATGTTTCAGTGGCCCTATCACATAATATGCTGTGACCCCATAAAAAAAAAACGTCAAAAAAGGGCTTAGAACGCTTGTATTCTACAACATAATTCCGTGAGCACCGTATTCAATGTGTTAAGTCTACTTTTTGTGCACTTGATTTACACGTAGCTCTGCCCAAAAATGATAACACACTCAAAAACACTCAGATGGGCTAACCATAGCCTGTCTACAGATTTACTAACCTATGCCTATAAATAGTCTCCTGATATAGGATATATGCTTTTGTTAAATTTTATAAAAAAAATGTATAGAGAACGAAAAAAAACTCCCGTTATAAACCGGTTTGTGGATTGCAGAATAACGTTTCTGGGGTCCGATTCTCGATTATTGACGTTGCTAACCGTCTTAAGACCGTCTTACCGTTCCCTTGGATTTAGTGGTGACCGTCGCTGTCGAGAGAGAGTTGAGTCGCTCGTACGAAGGACTTTGCTAACGACTATAGCAAAGACGCTTTCGAGAAATGGACCCCAGTTCTGGAACAGTTGAATACAATTTTGTTTTCATTTCCGTTTCCGTTCCTCGTAAGATTCCGTAGAATTCTGTTCGTTTTCGGTTTTCGTTTTCGTTCCTTGAACCAGTTCGGAGCCCTGCTCAACAGAACTATTTCATTCTGAATTATTAATTTAGAGTTAAAAACATCATGTAGATGTGGTCAATAGAGGTGAGTGGAGTGGTGGTCTTTTAGAAAAAAATAAGACTGACTCCAATGAGGCAAATATCTGGATGGATGGCGGAGTTGGTTGGACTAGGGCAGTAGTTCTCAACCTTTTATGAACAAACGCCCCCTTGACATCATCATAAGCCTCCCTCCCAACACCCCTTGACCTCATTATAAGCCTGCCAACACCCCCTTAGTATTGAAAAATAATGGGAACTAATAGGAACTAAGCCCCATCCCCACTTAGCTGTATCCTTCTCAACTGCTCCCTAGGGCTCCCCAACGGCCCCTGGGGGCTGTAGTGCCCCCGTTGAGAAACACTAGACCAGTATGTGTGTTGACTGGGGTGGGTGGAAGAGCTAGGGAGTGAGTGTTGGTTAGAGAA
>NC_085861.1:12642826-12645326 GCF_034702125.1 Engraulis encrasicolus
AGAAAACGTCTTCAAGTTGAAGTAGTTGTAGAGTGGTAGAATTTGTTTTAGTTTCCATAAAATGTGGTTGAAATACAAGCGGGTAGTTCTTACGGTAAAAACATTCATTTGGATTCCATTTGGGGTGTTATTAGAAGCAGGCCAGCACAAACAGAGAAATCACAGCAAAACAACAGAGAAAAGAATTGAAGAAAGAAAGAAAGAAAGAAAGAAAGAAAGAAAGAAAGAAAGAAAGAAAGAAAGAAAGAAAGAAAGAAAGAAAGGGATGTGAGAATGTGAGAACCATCCCTTTTTTGTCTGTTAGGACTTTGCACACATACTTCTCATGAAGTATGCGGAGCACCTGCAGCTTCAGACCAATAGACCAGGGGATCCCAAACCTGGTAGACTCCATTCAAGGCCCCCCTGACATTAGCCTGGTAATGACCATCCCATGATACTTCAATTTCATTTCGTATATGGCCCCCCAAGGGTCCCATGGCCTCCACTTTGTTAGCCACTTAGATAGACCATCTCCTTCCTCCTTTCCCTCAGATGTTGTTTCTCAGTCTTGTGTGTCAACATGCTTGTGGAGTGCAAGTGCGGGCTGAGCCTCTGACAGCTTTGGCCGTACCCGGGAATAAAGTCATCTGAAATGGCCCCCCGCACCTAATACATATACTTACACGAGGACCCAATTCATGGCCCCCTCTTTCCCTCGGCCTGGGACAACTGACTCCTTTGTCTCCCCACCCCCACCACCCTGTGCCGGGTTCCCTCGGTTGGCGGTGCTGTTTCTCCATTGGTCGACGCAGCGTTTCTACCGTCTGCTCATTGGCTTGTTAACGCGTTTGAAGTTTAATGTGGTGTGCGGTGTGTGAAGTGAAGCGCTGTGAACATACTTCCTGGCAGCTCGGCCTACAGCTCATGCGTTAATGACAGACAGCAGAGACCGGCGCTTCGTCACCTCTGTAAATATATGCACCCAATTAATGATGCGAAATGCCTGCACTGCGCTGCATGCGTATCCCGTTGCACTGTTCTCAGGACAGTAGGAACAGAGATTCTTTAAGTATATAGAGATATGCCACTGTAATAGGTTGCTATGGGCACCTAACATGACCAGGTTCCGGTCCGCCTAAAGGGACGTGTCATAATACTCCTAGCATTGAATAGAACAGTCCTTAGGTCTGCCTAGGTCTGCCTAAAGGGGGATTTCCCCCCTCCCCTTTGCAATAATAGAACCCGGAAACAATGGGCCAATGGAACCTCTCTCTCTCTACTCTCTCTGGTAGGAAGACCATATGCGGCACAGTACAGTACAGTACAGTGCCGTGCAGTGTGGTACAGTCAGGGCCACCTTGAACATGTGGAATGATTTCAGCGGATGGAGGCATGCACCTTGTCCACTCTGAGAAGTTGTGGCAATGATGACTCGTCTGAAGAATTTAAGAATAAGCACAAACACCACCAGACAGATGTCTCGCAGTCGCTGTTGTTTTGTCAGCATCGAAGATTTATCAACAATGACGCAGCAATATGTAGCATGCTTGAAAGGTAGGATGTAGATTTATTTCTGTAGAATTATTGTGCAGTCTTCTTTATCCCTTTTATGAAGATTCATAATAGAAATAAAACTCACTTGAACCCAATTTAAACTGGTATTAAAATGCACTCAAAGGTTCCCAAACCCTGGTGTGATGTTAAACTGGTCTACAGTTAGATTTGGACCCAGACAGTCTCTCTCTCTCTCTCTCTCTCTCTCTCTCTCTCTCTCTCTCTCTCTCTCTCTCTCTCTCTCTCTCTCTCTCTCTCTCTCTCTCTCTCTCTCTCTCTCCCATGATGAACTCCAGACCCTTCTCCGGGAAGCATAAGTCAGCTTCACTTACAGGGAGGTTGGTCTGAACAGGTCATTTGGCCTTATCTTCCTCATGCTCTTCTGGACATTTCCAAGGCATAACCCCCCACCCCCACCCCCACCCAATGGTTTTCTGATGGGACTTTGCCAGCCTCACAGACAAGAAGACACGCCGAGTCGACTGAACAATATCAACGACTTTTGTGAAACATCTATTTTTAAAGCGCTGCGAGAATCCATCTCAACACTAGCACTGGTACTGCTGTCTAGACAGGTTACGAATATCCTGGATGTGTTCAGCATGGCCACATTGTTGATCATTGGCCCTCTGCAGGTCACTCTCCTTCTTAGTGCTTCAGGCCCAAGGCTGGACTGGCCATCTGGCATAGTGGGCATGTCTCGGTGGGCCCCGCACCCTTGTGGCCCCCTATTTTCAGATTTTTAAAAAACTTTTCTGAAAATAGGGGCCCACTAGGGTGCGGGGCCCACCGTTGAGTCAGTTCTGCGTCGCTAATTATGAGGGGCCCCTTTAAGCCAAAAATGCCCGGGTCCTATTTCTCCCCCAGTCCTGGCCTGTGCAGGTCACCCTCTTTCTCAGTGCTTTAAGGACAAAGCAGGAAAGAGGAAACCTTTGGCCAGACCTTAGCAACAGCTTGATCCCAA
>NC_085861.1:12665326-12675326 GCF_034702125.1 Engraulis encrasicolus
ACTGTGGCGGCGCCCGTTCCCACACCTACTCGCGAACCGACCTTTGCGTTCACGCCACAATTAGGGACTGTACGTTATTTACCGGGGGGGGAGGGCTGGTGCGCTGGAAGTCCGGTCAAAAAAAAAAATCATGGCCCCCCCCTCCACCTCAATTTTTTTCCCCATGGCCCTCCCCCCACTTCAATTTTGTTTTCCCATGGCCCTCCCCCTACAGGTAAAAAAAAAAAAAGTAAAATTGGTAGATGAACAACCATCATGAGAACAGTCAGAGTAGCCTACATCAAGGGCGGTTGTCTGCACTATTATGTGCTATCGATATCAGTGGATACCTATGAGAAGCCGCTAGAATCTACCTCTGCGGCTGCATGGGATGCCTTTTAACTCCACTGTCACCAAGACAAATTGCCTTCACTATTTTTTTTACGTGTTAAGTAATAATAATAATAATAATAATAATAATAGTGATGATAATAAAAACTTCCATTTCAATACCAATGTCCGAGTTGTTACTACTGTAAACTACAAAGTGGAGAGAGTTTCCCCACCGCAGCTTCAATATTTCCCTGCTCGACAAGCAGCGCCTTTTTTTACATGTTCAGCACAGTAGCGAAGCCAGGGACGCAGGAACTGGTTTTGACCAGGGGGTGCTGTGAAAAAAAAATCTGTTTTTTAGCTGCAATTTCCTGCGTTCTAATCAATTTTAGGGTGAGGAATGGCGAATCACATCTGAATAACTTCCTCATGTTTTATGTAGCCTAAACAAGGATGGCTAGATTTAACTTTTTTTTTCTTTAACATCTCACTTTGACATTATTAAGTTCTTCTTGCGGAAGTGAAACGCGCACCTGAATGTGGAGGTGAGGGCGTGTTCAAGAGCAAATCGCGCTGCCTTGACAGTTTGTCTCTTCAGCATGGGCAGTGTGCAATGTGTGAAATTAGAAGAAATGCTTTGACTAGGCTATGCGATGCACTCGTGAGAGGTGACCGGGCTTTCAAATAATTTAGATTTTCTTGCAATTGCGACTGTGGATCAGGTGCATCTGAATCAGGACCCCTGTCCTGTCTCCCAGACCGCGCATAAAAGCACGCACGCACACACACAGGCATAGCTCTACCTTCCCGAATGTAATTACACTCTGACGGCCAAAGAGTTCGGGATGTGATCGGAGCAAGAAGTAGGCTAAGCGCCAAAGCAGCTCGAGCCATTGCTGGCTATTGATACAGGGAGAGTGAGAAAGCCACCTTTAGTTTGCATTTAACGTAGGGCATATTTAAGACGCATTAATAGGTGGTGCTATGGTGGTCAAATCAGCAGCAAGAGGCAAAAGGAACAAATTGCCAAAACAGAACCAGTACAACATTCCAAAACATCCAACAATAGCACAGCCATTACACACCGCGGCAATTCAACTTTGACAACTGTGATGATAGACAAGCCAGGCACACAATCGGCTGTGCACTCCTTCAGATTCACCCCATAGCCAACTCCGAGGCTAAGCTAGACTACTTCACCAGCAACAGGCAAGACCTAGAATACCAATACACGTTTGTACGAATCCAATCTCCACAGCAAGAAACAAAAGTCACTTCTTACCTGACACAACTTTGGTGACATTCCCTTCACGCTTTAAATGTAGGCCTACATAATAGAGCTCTTCAGCGTTGACGTCAACTTGTATGCGGCGTTTGGACTACCGGTTCCATGGCGATTTTTTACATTGCAAAACGCCATAGAGATTCAGGTTTGGCAAAAATATAAGTTGCACGGCAACAACGAACATTAGCGTGTCCCCGCATCCCTTTCTCATTAGTGGAACGGATCGTATCATCATGTTGGTGTATTCACATGTTAAATCATGACGATTATAATTCAATATTGCTAACCCCCTTCTGATCATTAAAACTTCCGAACTACATACTTTTCCTTTGGTTGCCATGGGTTACAACCCTCCGCACGTACATGCCGTTAGATACAGGCGCCGCTTCTGTAGTCGCCAAAAGCTTCCGGGTTTAGCATATGGACGCAACATCGTATTTATGTCGAAGTTTGACACAAAATGATCAACCATGTCATACCTACAGCCTATTTTTAACACCCTCGACAGTTTGCGGGGGTTCGCTAAGCGCGTGCTTGCACTCGGAGCTTATTTGAAATTTACCCCTATTCATTCCCAATGGAGGCCGGAAGCCGATAGGAACCAGGACGTCCTTAAATGCTAACATGAAAGACTACAATCTACTACATGCTTCCGCTTCCGCTGAAGAACTCTATTCCTTGCTTAGTTGGTCCGTTTTTGTTCACCAAAGTGATGAGACTTCTCTTCACAACAAGTTAGCTCCTCCAATGGTTTCAAGACCTTATGATGCATGGCCAACACATCGCCCTTAATACCACTTTTATTACTACCTTGACACCACAAGCTAAACAAAACAAGCTCGCGTCACTGCACCGTTCTACCAAAGTACGTCTAGGGGTACTGTTCTTTCCTGTCTGGTTGGGGTTCTTTGAACACAAATGTAAAGCACACGGCGGTGCCAATAAATAAAATCATGACTTACCAGAGGCTGTGACCACCAGTTGACTACAACACCTCTCCAAAATTTCCAACACTGGAAATGCCCATCCAATTCGTTGTCAAAACTTCCCAAACTGTTATAGTTCACCTCAGCTAGTTTGATATTTGCTCACGGGCATTTCCTATGATGCTCAATGTTCCTCCGTAGCACTAGCAATCCTACAGTGAAAGAGAGTCAGCGCGGGCAATCTACAGTAGCTGCACCTGATAGTTTTTTGACTACAGATACACGCTTCAGTGCTATAGTATGCACCGGGACCTTGCATCGCAAAGCGATGTGTTTCAGAGCATGTTTTATTATTGTTTAAAAAAATAAATAAAAATAAAATAAAATAAATTCGTTTTTTTCCCCATGGCCCTCCCCCTAACTCCGATTTTTTTTGCCATGGCCCTCCCCTCCACCTCATTTTTTTTCATCATGGCCCTCCCCCCCCTACGCACCAGCCCTCCCCCCCCGGTAAATTACGAACAGTCCCTTAGTGTCCGGAAAGTTGGTTCGCAATGTGGACCGCAAAATACTTTTTTTTTTCTCTGCAAACCGTGACGACGACGTGGCCGGCAGTAGGTTCATCCGGGTAACACAGTCATGTGCGGAAAAAGTTCAGAGGCCAGTATGAACACGGGCGGTTCGCAGATGAGCACTTTTGAACCCTAATAGTGGATCCTTTCCTCACACCCCCCTTATGTAGCCTATGCAGTGCATTAATAAATAAACCAAGTAGAGAAGAGTAGAGTAATTTTATTGATCAAGAAGGAAATTTTGTTGTCCAGCAGCATCCACAAAATAAAATATAGCCTACATTGCGCGACAGATTAAATATATAGCACACACTTGCATGCAGTCAGACATTAACCACATCAAGGAAATGGTGGGAACATGGAAGCTGGTAAGCTGGAGAATATACAGTATGATGGAGGCCATCGGTGGTTGAACGTAACAGACTTCGGCTCCCCATTCCCTGCAGCCAGACGTTTTTGAGGCCTCTGGCCTCTGGAGGCTGTGTCCATCTGGTGTCCAGCAGTCTGCCCTTGACTGAGGTCATCCCCCAGCCTCTAACTATACCATAACTCATCCCCAGACTCTAACTACCATGCTGTACCCCAGCTTCTAACTCTCATTCCCCCACCTATAGCTATAACTGAGGAGCTTTGTTGTAAAATGATGTATATCCATTTTGGAACATTTTGGGAAATTTACATTTTTGTATTGGGCACTCCATTGCATTGCATTGCAAAAAGCATTTTGAACAGGTTTAAAAAGTACGTTCTCAAAATATTTGAATAGTAAGAATTCACACATAGATGATAGGACTTCTGAACCTCTTCCTCCTCTTCCTCTTCATCTCCCCCTCCCTCTCTTCCTCCTCCTCTTCCCCTCCCTCTCTTCCTCCTCCTTTTCCTCTCCCTCTGCTTCTACCGTGTGGTGACCCCAGGATCAGCCCTACTCTGCTCTTAATCACCCATCTGTCTTCGTAAGATCCTCCACATATTAAAATGCCATGTTTAGGAGCTATATATCATCGATCTCAATATCCATACACTTGTATGTGTGTCTGAGAATGTGTGTGAGAGAGAGAGAATAAGGAAGAAAGACAGATGGACTGAAAAAGAATAAAAATGAGAAAGCAAGTGCGTGTCTATGGATGTACTGTATGTGTGAGCAGGTAAGTGCATGCAGTGTGTGTCTATGCCTATTTTCCACTGCCAGTTTTCTGGTAGGCCTACAGCTCGACAAAGAGTGACTCGGCCACCACTTTTTGCTTTTCCAACAGACACAGCACAGCTCAATCGTGAAGCAAAATGTGGCGGCTGAGTTGCGCTTTGTTGAGCTGTAGGCCTACCAGAAAAGTGGACATGGAGAACAAAGGAGAGTATGGAGAGGGGGAAGACAGGAGAGGATGGAGGTGGAGAAGAGAAGAGCAAGGGGGAAGACAGGGAAGGGAGAGGAACAAGGAGAGGGAAGCATGGAGATGAGGATCAGAGGAGAGGATGGAGGTGGGGAAGAGAGGCGATGGTGGAGAAGTGGAAGAGAGAGGAACAAAAACAGGGAAGCATGGAGAGGGGGAAGACGAGAGAGGATTGGGATGAGGAAGAGAGGAGAGAAAAGCATGGAGAGGGGCCAGAGAGGGGAGGATGGAGTGGGAGAAGAGAGAGCAGAGCACGGGGCAGCAGAGAGACGTTGAGTTGGGTCAGAGGATGCAGAGAGGAGGCAGAGAGGGGAAGATGGAGATGAGGATGAGAGGAGAGGATGGAGATGGGGAAGAGAGAGGAGAGCAGCACAGCACAGCACAGCACAGCACAGCACAGCACAGCACAGCACAGCACAGCACAGCACAGCACAGCACAGCACAGCACAGCACAGCAGGGGTCATCCCCATGTTCCCCAGGTCCTATGTTCCCCCCTGCCAGGAAACATAGGACCCTTCTTTCAAAAAAGGGTTCTATGTTCCCCACTGCTTCAAAGTAGACTGCTGCCACATGGCAAAGTGCTGGTTGCTGTTGCAACTGTGGCAGGTTATGTTTGGGGATAGTTTCGGTCAGGGCACAAATTGAAAACTCAGAAACATTGCATTACAACAGGATAGGTTTAGGGATGTTTTTGGGAAGGGCACAATTTGAAAACTCGGAAACATACAATGCGGGGAACTTAGGACCCTTTTTTCAAAGGCACAGCACAGCACAGCACAGCACAGCACAGCACAGCACAGCACAGCACAGCACAGCACAGCACAGCACAGCACAGCACAGCACAGCACAGCAGGGTTCATCCCTATGTTCCCCTCTGCTGGGGAACATAGGACCCTTCTTTCAAAAAAAGGTTCTATGTTCACCGCTGCTTCCCAGTAGACTGCTGCCGCATGGCAAAGCGCAGGTTGTTGCACCTCTGACAGGTTAGGTTTAGGAATAGTTTTGGTCAAGGCACAAATTTACAACTCAGAAACATTGTATTTCTGACAGGTTAGGTTTATGGATGGTGTTGGGAAGGGCACAGAAAAAAAAAGAAAAAAGGTCCTATGTTCCCCACTCCCATCTCCCATACAAAGACAGGGGAACATAGGACCCAGGGAACATAGGTACGCTCCCGCACAGCATAGCACACTAGCACAGCACAGCACAACACAGAAGCACAGCACACCAGCACAGCAGCACAGCACACTAGCACAGCACACTAGCACAGCAGCACAGCACAGCACAGCACACTAGCAGATAGCTAGGAGGCTGGGGAGCACGGGGGCCAGAGAGGAGAAGCCCTCCTGATCAAAGAACAGCTGGCCACAAGATCCACCTGGACAGGCAGACAATACTTTATCTTAAGCCCCACAGCTGGACAAGATGTCCATGTGAAACCATTTGTTTCTTTCTCTTCTTCTCTCTCTCTCTCTCTCTCACAATATGTGTGTGTGTGTGTGTGTGTGTGTGTGTGTGTGTGTGTGTGTGTGTGTGTGTGTGTGTGTGTGTGTGTGTGTGTGTGTGTGTGTGTGTGTGTGTGTGTGTGTGTGTGTGTGTGTGTGTGTGTGTGCGTGAGAGATAGAGATAGAGAGCCAGAGAGAGAGTGAGCATGCCATCATCGTATGTTTGTTATGCAGGTGTGTGGATTAGCTGTAGGCTATAGGGTTGGGTTTGTAATGTTTGAGGATCTCTCTCTTTATGAAACCTCACTTGTGTTTCTGGACTGTGTACTTGTGCGTGTGTGTACGTGTGTGTGTGTGTGTGTGTGTGTGTGAGAGAGAGAGAGAGAGAAAGAGAGAGAGAGAGAGAGAGAGAGAGAGCACCTACATGTGTGTGTCCGCATGTGTGTGATTACATGCATTTTATTTTGTTTGTATCTATGCATCTGGTTGCGTATGCAGCAGAAAAGCAGCAGATGACATCTCTGTGAAGCAAGACAGGCAGGCAGGCAGGTAAGCAGGCAGGTCATGGGTAAGCGGTTAGGCCGGGGCGTCAGACTTGTAGCCCAAATGTTGTTGGTTCTACTCCCGACCCGCCAGGTTGGTGTGGGGGAGTAATTAACCAGTGCTCTCCCCCATCCTCCTCCATAACTGAGGTACCCTGAGCATGATACCGCCCCACCGCACTTCTCCCTTGGGGAGCCATTGGGGGCTGCCCCCTTGCACGGGTGAGGCATAAATGCAATTTCGTTGAGTGCAGTGTGCAGTGAACACTTGTTTGCTGCAAAGTGCTGTGTCACAATGACAATGGGAGTTGGAGTTTCCCAATGGGGCTTTCACACTTTCACAAAGGTGGAGCGGTACAGACAAGCCGTCAGACAGGTAAGCAGACAGGCATTTGAGAACCCCTTTGCGCAGAGCCTATGTTATAACCTTTCTGATGAAGGCCTAGTTGCCGAAATGTCAGCACCGAAAATAAAGTGTTGAACCGTGAAGAAGCAGTGTCGTGCTCTTCTTTTTGAAAACTGATGACTGAAGCACCCTGAAAAGCTGCACCTGCTGAAAAAGAAGCCTTCGAGGTGTGCGGGTGCTGGCAAAACTTTGTCAAAGAAATAACCTGCCACCAATATTGTAATGGCTACGTCTTAATCTGTTACTTACTGTAAGGCTCTTGGTAATGTCGTAATGTTGTTATTATGGTATAGTTGAGTATTGTCTGTAAATAGTGAGTAGGCCCACCGGCAACCGCATCTGCACTAAGAGGCTACAGCAGATAAGTGATTCAGCAGGTTTGGACCGGGGAAGACATGCGGGCAGGAGGGCAGGCAAGCAGTTAAGCAGGTAACGGTAGGGAAATCACGAATTTGGCCAAGCGAAGCGAACTTCGCCATTCATTCCTATGAGGGAGGCGAAAGCAAGCGAACAGGAGTGAAATGATTAAACCAAGTTTAATATCATGCAAATGAGGAGCAAATGTCACCAGTGGTGGCCTGAGAAAAGGTGATCTTGCCACTTTTCACTGATTTTAAACCACTCTTTATTTTGGTGAACTTTATTTGTGAACTTGTGTATTTACTATGCACCGCGAGCTGGACAGTTGGACACGCACACACACACACACTGCTCAGAATCGCATTCTCCTCTCCAAGTGCGCATGACACTGCTACACGGGACCGCGCACCGTTGTGGCAGCATTTCCATCGCGTGATGTCAAGCACTGAAAATGGACATGTGTTGAATGATCGGACTCTAAATGTTTCATGTTTTGTAGGCCTATGTTTGTGAATTATGTCTGTTTGGTGTGGGGATTCTGTGGTCAACAATGGGCAATGTTTGTCGATATGATTTTGTAACTGCCGTTTTGTTTTGGAAAGGTCCTGGAGAAATGGTACGGGCCAATTGTGATTTTGTGTCTGCATTGGTTAATTGAATAATTGCCTGCGTAGTGAAGGGTATGTAAAACCCAGCTCATTGTTGAGAGTGAGCGAGATAGGCGAAGCAGCTGTTTATATGTGTAAGCTGACTTCAGAAATTGTGTAAAACGTAGCCTGCTGCTGAAAGCTTTACGAATGTATCAGAAGTTTTGTGCGGTTTATTTTCGGAAGAATAGTGAATGAATATTTTGAGTTGCCAGTCCAGTTTTGGTTTATGTCCTTGACGTTGCCCAGGAGCACATTTTGTTTTGACAAAAATAAGAACACTTCGAAGTTTCATTATGGTTTCCTGATCATCCATCCTCCGACACTCCAATTGCAACGTCATCCTGGCAGGAGAAGAACGAGCTTTTCCACACGGCCAATCAAATCAACAACAACCATTCTATTCCATTTGCCAGGATGACCTGATAATGGTTGAGCTGTCAGAATAGAAAACTGAATTTCGCCTCTCTTCGCCTCGCTCGTTTCGCCTGCTATGTGTCTCTAGCGTAAAGCTGGGCTTACACTGTGCGACTTTTGCCCCGATTTTGCCCCGATTTGGCACTCGCACGACTTTTTGAGAGTCGGGACAATTTCTTGCTCAATCGCAGGTCGATCGTGAGTCTCGCATCGTGCAGTGTACATGGGGTAACGACAAGCGATTTCGCCTCACGATCGTGCAATCGCAGGGTCGCAAGAAAATCAAAACGGTTTGAAATTCTGGTCGTGGCTCGTGCGTAAATCGCACAGTTAAAGCAGTGCTACGACCCGATTTGACACTTCACATGCACAAATTAATAGGGCCGTGCGATTCGCTGTTGATCGCGACCTCATCTCCACCTCAGGTGCTCATGTTCCCTCCTCTGCAGACCGGGGAAACATGCCTGTCGCGTCGTACGGTGGAAGCATTTCGCTCGCATCCAACTGTCGGCTCGTGTAGTGTGAGGACGTGAGTCGTGAGCTGTGAACTTTTAAACAGTGAAATTTCATCGTGCAGTGTGAGCAGAAGCTTAAGACCCAAGACTGAAAATATCGCACAGTGTATGCCCGGCGTAAGGAGGGTAGGCAAGCAGGCAGGAGGGTAGGTTAAGCAACGTTCTAATGCAATGCTCGCTTCTCGCTCATTGCCTACTCACCACTCGCCCATGGAACGTTCCCTAAACTTTCCCATAGGTTTAACTGCCAACGCAAAAGCGAGAAGTACCGAACTCTGCATTCCAATTGGTAACTCGCTTACTCACCTCGCTCAAAGTTAAAATATTTTTAACTCGTAATCCGCCCACATCGCATCGCTTGTACACTCCTCGCCTACTCGCCTCCTTGCGTCCTCGCCTCGCTGGAGCCAATAGACATTCTGCTGTCTTCACTCGCTGAGCGAGCAACTAGCAAGTAGCAATGTGTGTGACCGTGGCTTTAAGCAGATATGGAGGGTAGGCAAGCAGGCAGAAGGGCAGGCAAGTGCACTTTCAGAAATAAAGGTACAGAACTTGTCGCTGTGGCAGTACCCCTCAAGGGGAGTACCATTGCGTCGCTTGGGTGGTACCTCAAAAAAGAGGTGACAGATGCACATTGGTCGACATTGCAAGAAACTGAACGCACTTCTTTCTTGGGGTACCAATCAAGCGACGCAATGGTGCTCCCCTTGGGGGTACTGCCACAGCGACGAGTTCTGTGGCTGTATTTCTGAGAGTGTGGTTAAGCCGAGGCCAGGCAAGCGGATGGTGGGTGGGAGCACTGCTGGCAGGAGGATAAGGGAAGGCAGGGAAGGGAGCGGGTGGTGGGCAGGGTGAGTGGGCGGGCAGGCGGGCGGGCGGGCGAGCATATACGGGTGTGCCGGGGTCAGCTCTCCTTGTTATTACTCGGTGGATGGATCCCTCTAGTGATCCTGCTCCTAGTGTTTGCTTTGCCGAGTGCTTCCATATGGACACGCAGGCCGGCTGGAATGGCATCTGGAGAGAGAGAGAGAGAGAGAGAGAGAGAGAGAGAGAGAGAGAGAGAGAGAGAGAGAGAGATGGAAAGAGAGAGAGAGAGGCGGCGAGAGTGCAAAGGGGTGCCCTCTGTAACACCCCGCCACTCGCTACATATGTAGCCCACAACCCAACTGGAGGCCCCATTCCCA
>NC_085861.1:12680326-12687826 GCF_034702125.1 Engraulis encrasicolus
CAAATGTAGCATTAAAGAAATGGAGGTCGTTACTTAGCCATGGATGAGCTCCAGCAGCCACATGCTATGCTAATGTTTTTTTTTTTTATCTCGAACGCTCGCAAGACACAGGAGCTGTGTGTGTGTGTGTGTGTGTGTGTGTGTGTGTGTGTGTGTGTGTGTGTGTGTGTGTGTGTGTGTGTGTGTGTGTGTGTGTGTGTGTGTGTGTGTGTGTGTGTGTGTGTATGAGAGAGAGAGAGAGAGAGAGAGAGAGACGGGGGGGGGGGGGGTGGGGTTCAACACAGACGAGGAAGACTAGAGCCTGAGCACACACACACACACACACACACACACACACACACACACACACACACACACACACACACACACACACACACACACACACACACACACACACACACACACAGCTTCTCCTCTATCCACACATGCATGCACGCACACACGCACACACACACACACACACACACACACACACACACACACACACACACACACACACACACACACACACACACACACACACACACACACACACACACACACACACACACACACACACACACACACACACTACAACCCCACCCCACAGTCTTGTATGCATATGTGCACATATGGACGCCCTGGTCTGTGCTGACAGACGAGAGCAAATTGATTGCATGTGGGAGAGGAAGCGCTTTCTATTAAAAGTATTTATTTTAAAGATGTATGACTGTGGCCAGGCTGAAGCGCTTGCTTATTGTGAGAAGTCACCTCCAATCATGTCCTGCCTGGCCATGTGTGTGTTGCGTGTGTGTGCGTGCGTGTGTGTGTGCGTTTGTGTGCGTGCGTGCGTTTGGCGTGCTTGCGTGCGTGCGTATATGTGTGTGTGTGTGTGCACACGGATCTGTGTGCGTGTGCATATGTGTGTCTGCATGTGTTTACTGTGTCTGTACATTTGCTTGCATACAGACAGACAGACAGACAGACACACACACACACACACACACACACACACACACATGTGCACACACACACACACCGACCCACATCCTAATATGCACTTGCGCAGACCCTCCCCCGCACGCACACATGCACGGATACACTTAGAGACCTATATGAGAACTAGACAAAGACACACACACACACACACACGCGCGCACACACACACACTGATAAAATGTTTCATTACAAAACACACACACACCTTTGCAAAAATGTACATGCAATGAATATCAAACAGGCATGCTGAATCACATGAACACACACACACACACACACACAAACGCAAAAAAAAACACACACACACACACACACACACACACACACACACAGACGCACATACACACACACACACACACACACACACACACACACACACACACACACACACACACACACACACACACACACACACACACACACACACACACACACACACACACACACACACACACACACACACTACGTATTATCTTGGACCTTCTAAATCCTGTATCCAATCATACTCCATATGGGATAGGGTTAAAGCAAGAGGAAAGGGTGTGTGTGTGTGTGTGTGTGTGTATGTGCGTGTGCATGTGTGTGTGTCTAGGTCTCATATAGGTCTCTAAGTGTGTGTGTCTCCCGTGCACATGTTGTTGTTAACCTTTGTTTCACACCTGCCTCTCAGTGTGGGGTACTGCAGTTCAGGCCTCTTAGAGTCTGTGTGTGTGTTTGTGTGTGTGTGTGTGTGTGTGTGTGTGTGTGTGTGTGTGTGTGTGTGTGTGTGTGTGTGTGTGTGTGTGTGTGTGTGTGTGTGTGTGTGTGTATGTGTGTGGGTGTGGGTGTGTGTGTGTGTGTGTGTGCTTTTGTGTGTGTGTGTGTGTGTGTGTGTGTGTGTGTGTGTGTGTGTGTGTGTGTGTGTGTGTGTGTGTGTGCTTTTGTGTGTGAGTGTGTGTGTGTGTTAGCCTCTTAGTGTGGGGCACTGAGCCTTAATTTGTCTCAGGTGTTCCTCAATTGTTTCTATCTACACACATCCCCAACCAACTTCTCACTCACTCACACAAGCACACTCAAACATACAAAAAACACTCACACTTGCACACACACCTTAACCCCCCCCCCCCCCTCTCATTCAAACACATACACGCACACACGCACGCACGCACGCATGCACGCACGCACGCACGCGCGCACACACACACACACACACACACACACACACACACACACACACACACACACAAATTCCTCCTCCAGGTGAGGATTTGGCATGTAAAGGAGGCCTGTGACATTTGTGCAAACCATACGCATTGTGGAAGAGAAGTGTTCAGAGGTGAGCCTTATTGGAATTCAAGTTTTGATTTCCGCACACAACCGTCACGCAACACTTTCCCAGGCCCTGTACGCCACTCTATAGCACAAGAGGCTAACAGGGCCAAAGCTAACGCTATAGCGGTCAGCAGTATCGGCTGCTACACTGAATATGAAGACAACTAAATTATTCTACACAAGGAAAAAAAACGAGTGCATACAAAAAATACCACAGCCTCCACAAATATGCCCTCCTTCTTTTCGTTTTTTTTCCCCCCTTCCCTGCAAGCGCTTCTGGAAGCCTTGGATCATTTGGTCTCGAGAGCGATGTTGGCACACTGCCACGTTGTCAGACTGCTACCTTCTCTCCTCCTTCTTGTATCTGACCCGCCACGAAGAAAAAAGAAGAAAAAAAGAAATAATAATATAAAAAACCTTGAGTGCCTAGTTCCCCACAAATACACACAGTCTCTGGTGAACATGTGCTGGCCATATTATACAGAAACCGTGCCAACTTCCTCCGAAACGTTCGTATAGGCCCTACCAACTGTACGGTATATGACTTTAGCAATTGTTATGAAAATGTTACTGGCATTTTATAATACAATGTATGGTACATTCCTTTGGTTACACCTGGGTGAAGTACAGGACGTTGCACTATATTCTACTAAATAAAGGAATATGGAAAATGTGACAAAGGAAAAAAAGAGTTTTAATATGAGATTTGATATGAGTTTTGCCATCGCTCAGTTTATTGTTTACAGTAGGTAGGTCACGATTTGCCGTTCCTCCATTTACGTGTTGTGTTTTTTATTCTCTCTCTCTCTCTCTCCTCTCTCTTTCTCTCTCTCTCTCTCTCTCTCTCTCTCCTCTATCTATCTCTCTCTCTCTCTCTCTCTCTCTCTCTCTCCTCTCCCTCTCTCCCTCCCTCTCTCTCTCTCTCTCTCTCTCTCTCTCTCTCTCTCTCTCTCTCTCTCTCTCTCTCTCTCTCTCTCTCTCTCTCTCTCTCTCTCCTCTCTCTTTCTCTCTCTCTCTGATTTCAGAGGGCCAGCTGGGGCTCCACTATGGTGAGCGGGGAAAAAAAGAAACTTAATAAGAATAGTTGGAGAGGCGGATATCAGGAAACAGAGAAAAGGTGTGTGTGTGTGTGTGTGTGTGTGTGTGTGTGTGTGTGTGTGTGTGTGTGTGTGTGTGTGTGTGTGTGTGTGTGTGTGTGTGTGTGTGTGTGTGTGTGTGTGTACATGTGCTTATGTGTTTATGTACTGTCGCAGTCAGTTAGTTATCATCTGGTTGGTTTGGACTGGTATTGAAGTGGGGGTGAGATGAGTGTGTGTGTGAAAAGTATGTGTGTGTGGGTGGTGGTTGGGGGATATTTAAGATTTGGGTGGCTTGGTATGGTGTGTATGTGTGACAGGGCCGGTTCTAGTCAATTTGGTGCCCTAGCCCTACCCTCTTTGCTTTTGGTGGAATTCGAAATTGGCATGTGTAAACAGTGTCATACATCTGATCGAGCACATTTGATCTACTGCCCACATACTGTATGTACTCATTAATAATTTGTAATAATTGTTAATACAAAACGTGATGCTTCATTTTGCTTAATGATTTAATTCAGTTGGACTTGGCGCCCCCCAAAGACATATGGCGCCCTAGGAGACCGCCTGGTCTGCCTATGCTTAGCACCAGCCCTGATGTGTGAGAAGCGTTTGTGGTGGTTGTGGGACACTTAAGATGTTGGGTGGCTGTGCTGTGTACTTGCAATTTCGAGACGTTTCGGGCAAACACTGCCACTTCTCAGACACTCTCTAGGACAGGGGTGCCCAACCTTTTTTTAACCGAGATCTACTTTTGAAGTTGATGGTCTGCCGTGATCTACCAAACAAAATGTAAGGATGTCAGTATGGAAATTTAAGATCACCATTTATTAATCACCATTATTATGAACAAAATGTTTTTAGTAGGCTACTATGGCCGTATATTTTCAGTGTGTTTTGAAAGTCTGCTGAATAGCCTATGTTTACAAAGCAATACAGCACTGATAGTATGCAGAGATAATTTCAGTCCTACACAAGTCATAAACGACTGAAACAATTTCAAAATGATAAAACATTTGGTATATAAAAGGCATATGTAGGCACATAGGACCTATTTCTAAAATATGATGAAGTATATCATGCCTTCAGTGGTACAAATTAAAAAGGGCTCAGAAATTCACCATTTTTTATGAGTAAATAGTAGGCTAGTTAAGTTCACTTTACTATGAGAGAGAGAGAGAGAGAGAGAGAGAGAGAGAGAGAGAGAGAGAGAGAGAGAGAGAGAGAGAGAGAGAGAGAGAGAGAGAAATGAGAGAACTCATTATTGGTTAACACCCCTGTTAAGAGTGACTTCTTCTATGAAGGTTTTTTTTCAGCTCTCTGGGACAGTAGCACAGCAAAGGCTTTCTGTTGTGAGTTTGGCCAATCGTTTTGTCCACAACTGGAGCAAGAAACAGCACAAATTGAAGTGAATTCCATACATGTCAACAACTAACATTTCCCTTACACGCGGCACGCGATGTAAACACAGTTAGCGATGATGCAGGCGACTATGCGTTTTGGACGAAGATCCTCGCATATCGCCGCGTCATAACGCATCGTTGCGCACATGTTCTGTTACTCACCCGATGTTACATGTGTGCACACATGAATCAACTGCAATACCCTTACAGTCACTTCCTAATGCTTTCCCCTCATTCTGTGTTACCGTGGGACTAATTAGGCTATCTAACCAATACAGTACCAGCAGCTTGCTACATAGCCTACTTTTGAAAGTCAGTATTTTCCCCGTCACATTACATGTCTCGCGATCGACTGCCACTCCCCTCGAGATCGACTGGTAGCTCGCGATCGACTGGTTGGGCACCCCTGCTCTAGGAGTTTAACACAGGGATGTACTCACTTACGCTCCAGCATTATTTCACAAAAAGGACAAATATGTCATTTAAATTACACTATTGACCTTACTTTTCTGTCATAAGCTCAAAAGAGATTACACTTACTGCGCGAGGATTTTGGGAATAACTTGTGTGTTTATTAAAATATTGTTCAAAATCTTACTTTTACAATAATACTCATTATTGCTATGCACTGTAAGTTTTTGTGTGGCAGTGCTACTATGTAGTGGAATCCTCAATAGGGGTGGGTGGGGTTGGTCGGTTGTAGCTTATTTTCCCATGGGGATTAAAGGGTTACTGTTTAAAGTTGATTCAAACAACACTCTCGCCAGGGGCCAGGGGTCAACCACATAGTGTCGACTAATGGTAGCAAATAATGTCAATCACGCCCAGGGACCTGCCGGACGGACCTGCGCCTGTCTACCTCAGGAATGCCAGGAATTAGGAACCAGCCACCAGCTCAGACACACATGCCGCTACCTCCAGACAGCTACCAGCTTGGGCCCACACACTGCTACCGCCAGACAGCTAGCAGCTCAGACAAACATGCTGCTACCCCCAGACAGCTCAGACACACATCCTCTCCTCTCCTCTCCTCTCCTCTCCTCTCCTCTCCTCTCCTCTCCTCTCCCAGGAATGAGACCATCACCTCAAGGAATGAGACCAGCAACCAGCTCAGAAACATACACTGCTACCTCCAGACAGCTAGCAGCTCGGGCCCACGTGCCCTCTCTTCTCTTCTCTTCTCTTCTCTTCTCTTCTCTTCTCTTCTCTTCTCTTCTCTTCTCTCCTCTCCTCTCCTCTCCTCTCCTCTCCTTTCTTCTCTCCTCCCTGTAATGAGACCAGCCACCAGGTCCGACCAGCAGCCTGCCCCTTCTCCTCTCCCAGGAAATAGACAAGCTACCAGCTCAGGCCCACACACACTGCTACCACCAGACAGCTACCAGCTTATACACACATGCCCCCCTCTCCTCCCCTCCCCTCTCCTCCCTCAGGAATGAGAACATCACCTTCAGGAATGAGACTAGCAACCAGCTCAGACACATACACACTGCTACCATCCAGACTATGAAGAGCTGACAAAGTAGTGACACTGTGACAGACAAGACTGTCACACAGACTAGAGATTTTATATCCTCAACAAGAATATTTAAATATTTAATAATATTAATACAATATTATTAAATATGATATTATAATGTGATGTACAACTGAAAGGGTAGTGTACCTGGAGGAATTAATTTAGCAGACCGATTGACAGGAAAACAAACACTCTTGGCAATGTTCAATTTGTGACCTGAAAAATAGTACCATAAGTAAATCCACTATTTTATCAGTACAGTTTTCAGAGTCTGAAATGTTATTTATTTTCAACATATCCTTTCATATTTTGTTTACCAAGGACTGAAAATTACTTGATTTGTATTTGAAAGCCAGCAGTCCTTCATTAGAAGTCTATTTGGTGTTGTTGCATCATTGATTGTTCTAACAAAATGTGTTGCATCATCATGACATCACTAATGGAACACAGGAACAGGATGCTTACCCAACAATGGGAGTTCTAATTTCAGAATTTAATCTTGAATCAGAGTATCAATGGGTCATTTGATGATTGAACATACAGAGCATACACAGCGAGAGCTATTGAGCACACAGCATTCTATCAACTATCTACCTACTATCTACTTTTATCTAGTACTATCTGCTATCTACCTTCAGTTTCTAATTTCTGTTATTTATTTTATCTACTTACATTTACTATTTTCTCTTTATCTCTTATTACTATTTTCTCTTTTTCTTTTAGTCTCTTACCTCCATCTTCCTCTTTCTGCTTCCCTCTCTTTGTCTTTCTTTTTTTAATCTATTTCTTTCTGTTGTCTCTTTCCCCTTCTCTGTCTTTCTTTTCATGTCCTTATAACAGCCTTCTCATCTCTTTGTTTTTCACTATCTTACATTCTCTGTCCATTTCTCTCATCTGCTCTCTTTTTCTCTCTTTCTCCATCTGTCTGTCCATGTCTCTTCCTATCTCTGTCTCTCGGTCGCCTCCCCTTGTCTTTTTCATTATTTCCCCTTCTTCCTGTCTACTATATATTTCTGAAAACGCCTCTGGCATGCATCTATGCCAGGGGTGGGGAACCTATGTTTCGAGAGCTGTTTACGGTCCTTGCAGTCGTTTTATCCGACCCCTAATGTAATTTCCACGTTATGCAGCTTCACATGAAGTATGCCATGTTTTGTAAAGGAATCTTAGAAATGAAATTTGCAATAAAATGAATTAAATTATATTGCAGGGGACC
>NC_085861.1:12692826-12695326 GCF_034702125.1 Engraulis encrasicolus
TGGTAAAGGTAATGTAATTTGTTTGTACTTAATCTTTGTTTGGTATGTGAAGGTTCTGTGTTTTGTGTTTCCAACGAACAGAAGTTTACTGTTAAGAAACATTTTAATCTACGCAAATCACATCGCCAACCGACTTCCCCGGTTTGCGCAACTCTGTTATTAGATGGCTCTGCAGAGACCCAGGGAGGCCACCACACCACACCACACCACACCACCACAGCACAGCTGAAATGCAGCCTGCTTGCTCTGTACACAATTAAGTTAACTCTGTGTTTGTGTGTGTGTGTGTGTGTGTGTGTGTGTGTGTGTGTGTGTGTGTGTGTGTGTGTGTGTGTGTGTGTGTGTGTGTGCGTGTGTGTGTGTGTGTGCGTGTGTGTGTGTGTGTGTGTGTGTGTGTGTGTGTGTGTGTGTGTGTGTGTGTGTGTGTGTGAATGAGTGATCGTATTTGCTAATAAAAATGTGTTAGCTCTACGGGTTAACCCCATGTGCTTGTCCTGCTTGGCTAAGCTCCCCGGCCTTTTGTTGTGTTAGCAAACGGTTATTTAATGCTAAATGGCACTGTGGTATGTTTGTGTAATTTAGAGACCTAATGAAAATACACAAATCTAGAAATGTTCTCTCAAAACATTTTACTTGTTTACATTACAAAAACTTACCACTAATCCCACAGTTTTATAACGCACAAAAACTGGTTTCAATCAGCAGTGTAATACAAGCAAAATCATAACTCTCTTTTTCAACTCAAAATGTGTCCTTCTAAAAGCACTGGAGTAATTCTAATTTTGAGATCTTGTAAACAGGTTACATTTACTCGGTCCACAAATGGATACAGAATCCTATTACTAAGCCACAGTGACATTCAATTTATATCCATTATTTTATTTCCCAGGGGTCTAGATAGAGTTTTATTTTGGCAAGGTGGTGAACGCTGAATAGATAGGTCTGTAAGCACTTAAAATCATGTCTCGGATGAATGCAAATATCTGCAAACAACACTAAAAATCCATTCATCTCAATATCAAGATATGATTAAACAGGGGCTTTAAAGCAAGCAGGGATTATTTTTTTGACAAGTTGTAAGTGTGCAAATGCAAGATGCTATAGGTGATGATGCTGAATTGCCCTTCATACCTGAGAAAACGATTGATTCCCTTTGGTTCTCATACAGGGCTGGACTGGCCATCTGGCATAGCGGGCAGTACTGAAAATAGGGGCCCACGAGGGTGCGGGGCCTAGCGGGAAATGTCCTCTATGCCCCATTCCAGCCCTGGTTCTCATACAGTCTCCAGCCCACAGACCACGTATTTCTAGTTACGCCAAGGTTCAATAAGGTAGTTGGGAGTCAGGCCTTTAAATTTAGTTTGCAATCAGGTTAGGACACTTTTCCATCCTCTCTAAGGTGTTTGTTTTAACTTTGTCTATTTCTAAGGAACATCAAACCTGTCAAGGGACAAAAGATGGAAATTAGCCTAATGGCTACAATCTTGTATATTTAGCATTTTTCAAGTCAAGTCAAGTCAAGTCAAGTTTATTGTCAATTTCTTTACATGCACTGGTCATACAAAGAATTTGAAATTGCGTTTCTTGCTCTCCCATGCAGATATAGACTAATCTAGGCAAGGACACAGACAGCACAGACACAGACAGCACTCACACATGGACATAGACAGCATGGACGTAGACACCGCCCATACAGACATCCAAAGTGTAAGACTGGACAACAGAAGACCCGCAGAGAACACACACCAAGAGGAGGTATTTTGTTGTGCTTTTTCCAAAAGTCCTTTATAGCGTTCTGACATAGCAATAGTAGCATTTGAAGAAACAAACAATTAAAAAAGGTTTTTTATCAGATACACCAGCAGCAGTATGCGTGTGTGTGCGTGCCTGCATGCGTTTTGTGTGCGTGCATGTGTGTGTGCGTGCGTGCTTGTGTGTGTGTGTGTGCGTGTGTGTGCGTGTGTGTGTGTGTGCGTGTGTCCAGTGCAGGTAGAAAGCGCGGCGTGCGTCCGCGCGTGTGTACCTGTGTATGTGTGTGTGTNTGTGTGTGTATGTGTGTGAGTATGAGTTGTGTGTCAGTGTGTGCATGTCTGGGCCCAGTGCAGAAAGTGCAGCGCGCCCGTGTGTGTGCGTGTGTGTGCGCGTGCGTGCGTGTGTGTGTGCGTGCGTGCGTGCATGTGCATGTCTTGAGCCAGTGCAGGCTGAAAGTTCAGTCACAGATGCAGTAGCGCAGGTGGAATGTTCAGTCGCAGATATGGTGGTGGGGATGAGGGGGGGAGCGTTGTCAGTGGCCTGGCTGGCTAGAGGCTGACAGTGAAGGGAGAGTGGGTTGAGTGTTCAGTATCTTGATTGCTTGATGCATCGTGCTGCTTGCAAGCCTGGTGGTACGGGAACGGAGGCGCCTGTACCTCTTTCCAGAGGGCAGGAGGCTGAACAGTTTGTGTGCAGGGTGGCTTGTGTCTTTGATGATCATCAGTGCTTTTCGGGTGAGGCGTGCGGT
>NC_085861.1:12702826-12710326 GCF_034702125.1 Engraulis encrasicolus
TGCATACACTTTAATGGGGACCCAATTCACACACACACACACACACACACACACACACACACACACACACACACACGCACACACACACACACACGCACACACACACACACACACACACACACACACACACACACACACACACACACACACACACACACACACACACACACACACCCTTTTGTCCCCCCTTGTCGACTTCTCTACCTGCGTCTGTCATCAATCAGCCGTCTTGGGGCCAAATTTGTTTTCAGGTGGGTCTCAGCTGCTCAGGGAAAAGCCCTGAGCGAGCAGGCGGCCCCATGCCCCATGCCCTCACCCCCAGAGTGCCACGCAGTCACGCCCTATCACATAATCACATTGCTCTCTTTTCTGGGTCGTAATGGTTGAAAATGCCCAGCTGTGTTTATCTTACAGCACTCATAACTGAGATGGTTGAATAAACACAGTTTTTGCTCCACACTTTGACTTCATTCAACTTTTTTATTATTATTATTATTATTATTGGTCTTTTTTCTTGGTCTTTTCTTCTTCTTCTTCTTCGTCTTCTTCTTCTTCTTCTTCTTCTACTTCTTCTTCTTCTTCTTCTTCTTCTTCTTCTTCTTCTTCTTCTTCTTCTTCTTCTTCTTCTTCTTCTTCTTCTCTTTGTTGGCGTAGGCAGGCGGCCTTCCCTTCCCTTCCTTCGCTCTGGGTGCCTCAGCTGTGTTGGCAGGAGACTGCGGCACATGGCGCGGGGCACCGGCCTAGTACTCAGCTGGCAGGTCGGACGGAATAATAATAATAATAAGAGGAAGGTGCTTGTTTGATAGGATTTATGGAGGCACATAAAACGACGTTTATTTTGCTGGAAGGGCAGAGCAGCGCAGAGCAGAGCGGCGAGGGTGCAGTGAAAGTGAAAGGGAGGGAGGTAATGCAGCTTGCGAAGGGTGCTGTAAAGTCGGGTGGGGCTGGGCTGAGGTGGTTGGGGTTGGGTGAGGTGGGGTGGGGTGGGGTGGTGTAGGGGTTTGGGGGAAAGGGGTTTCCTTTCTCTACCTTTTGTTTTCAGTTAATGCGATGGTCCAATCCACCTGCCAGTGGATGGGCCGTGCCAAATGTGACTGGATATCAAACCCAGTGACCCAGTGTCTCTCAGAGCAAAACTGAGAAAATTGCCGTAAAAGACCATCCCACCCCCCTTTTTTTTATTGTGTGAATTTCATTATTTTCTGGAACATGCAAGGTGAGGTAATTAAAAAGTATTGGTTTATCTAAAAGCTAACGTTTTATCTTTAAAAGGGCTACTTTTATGTATTTTAAAGAGTTTTGCATTGTGTAATATTTTAGTAGGTTATTTCCAGAGGTCATGCTGCTCATTCAAAAATTGTTCCTTTTCCACAAATACTTACCACCACCCTCAAAGTCTAATATTTCTTGTGATTTGGAAAATGGCACTTGAAAATACATGAAAAAAGGGATCTCCTCCATGTATGCCAGTTTGAGTTTCAAATTTTGAGTAAAACGTACTGTACTTTGCAACTCATACTAGTAAATATTAGTTTATTATTTAGTAAATGTTTATGGAAAGATCAAATTTCGCAATACGCAGCAAAGTTTCAATGGGGCTGGGGCTGGGGCTGGGGATACTTTGGTCTATGTTTCTTGTGTCCTTGTTGTGTATTTTATTGATGAGCTCTGTTTGTCTTGCTTGCATGTTTTTGTTATGTCCTGTATATTTCTATATGGTTATGTCCTGCATGTTTTCATGTCCTGCATATTTCTATATGGTGATGTCCTGCATATTTCTATATGGTGATGTCTTGCATGTGTTTATGTCCTGCATATTTCTATATGGTGATGTCTTGCATGTGTTTATGTCCTGCATATTTCTATATGGTGATGTCTTGCATGTGTTTATGTCCTGCATATTTCTATATGGTTATGTCCTGCATGTTTTTACTTCTCAATCTCTTATGCTTTGCTATCTGTGGATATGTTGTCTTGTGACTTGTTTGTTTCTGTCTGTACTGTGAGTCCTATGGAGTGCGTTTTGCGTTTGTTGCTGCTCTTTTGGCTAAGGCCCACTTGAAAAAGAGGCAACTTCCTCAATGTGTTTTCACCCTAGTAAAATAAAGGAGAAAAAAAGTGTGACTGAGTCATCAAGGCCCCTTGCATATACAGAGCCCACACAGAGGTGAGACACACAGTCTGACCATGCACACACACACACACACACACACACACACACACACACACACACACACACACACACACACACGCACACGCACACGCACACGCACACACCCACATGCGCACACGGACACACGCACACACGCACACACTCACACACGCACACATTTATCTATATACCTATTAAGGCTGTAACGATATTGCATCGAACCGAGGGATCGCGGTACGCAGACCCACGAACCCCTATCGCGAACCTTCCTCGCAGAATCGCGATGCGCCCTTTTAAAGTTGTTACCCCTCAGTCTAGAAAACAGCAGGATACAGGCAAATGCTTGCATATGCGCTTAATGCTTGCATATGCGCTCAAAGACAATTAGAAATGGGGCGGACATGAGCGAGTAACACTTCTCCCCTCTCTCCTGTAAAATGTTCCGTCCAACCAGCACGTGCATTGGTTGTTATTCATTGCCGCCCACAGCAACCTCCGCGAGACAAAAAACTTCGGCAAACGTCGGAAGGTAAAGCACAGAAATGAACAACAGACCAAGAGGGCTTTATCAAACGTGTGAAGATGTTTTTGATTCATGCATGCGCCGATGTATGTTGAGTGGAGATAGACGTTGAGCGGAGAGAGAGAGAGAGAAAGAGAGCGAGAGAGCGAGATGCTCCGCCTGACCAAATTTTAAATCGCTAGAGCTCTATACGCTCATAAGGGAGTGTCTGAAGTCGGGCGAACGTTTAGGTCGCTGTGGATATTAGGCAGCATTATTTCCTCCCCACATTGACCGCCTGCCTAGCGAAAACATGCTCCATTTCAGCCACTGCATCTATTCCCGCTCTTGACAAAATGTCAAATCACAAAACCAAACAAAGGACAACGTGCGTGTTGCATACTGAGAACATAACTGAGGTTCATTTCGAGTTTTGTTTGTATAAACGTGCGCGCGCTGCTGCACGATCAAAACAGTTACAAAAATATTAAACATCAAAATTAAGTGTTGCATTTCTGTAAGTAACTTAATACAACATGTTTCCTGACGAAATATGACCAGTGTTGTTTTCAGTTAGCCTAATGTTTGGATATTAATTGGATAATGTTTGATAATGTGAGACAGTTGTTATAGTCTACCTATAGCCTACTGGAACCCTGACCCTTCTCTCTCCATGTCTGTCTCACACATGGTCAGCATCTCAGCATGATTATGATCTAAGCCTATTTTTCCTTGTTGAATTAATATCCCTTATTTCTCTGTGCTGTGCTTTGATGTGAACACCTGGGGAACAGATTGCAGTGGTAGGCCTATATCTGCAACATCATTTAGTAGACCTACACAATTAATGTAGGCAGGTAAATGCAAAAAGAAAGCATAGGCCTAGGCCTATATATAAATATAGCCTATAATTTATTTTCTTCTTATTTTTTTCCCTTTAAAAATAATAAAATCGTGGGAAGTATCGAACCGTGGGTCATATATCGTGATACAAACCGAATCGTGGGTTGGGTGTATCGTTACAGCCTTAATGTCGATGGCTATTTATTGTATGTCTTTTATTATACTTTCCATACTATTTATTATCCTATCTAATTACTAACTAATTCATTATTTATATTTATTATCCTTTATTTAAATAGCATTCCACCTTTTAACCATTTAACACATATACACTTTTTTGAAGAACAACTTCGATCAAGATGTGGGCCATCCTATCTGTAAAATGAAAAAAGGTCGCACCATGCATAGGTTTCTTTTTATTTACATGTAAATAAAAAGAAACCTGTGCATGGTGCGACCTTTTTTCATTTTTCAGTCTTACATATTTTGGTCAGCACCCTTAAAAGGAAGAAAAAAACTGTTGGGTGACGCCTGCTCCAACCCTTATGAACCATCCTATCTGTATCCATTATATAACTAGGAGAGGAAGAGAAGTAAGGAGGGCCTTTCGGCCCGTGCCACCTAAAGTCCCAACGGCACCTAAAAACAAAAACTCTCCCCACAAAACACACGCACGCACACACACACACACACACACACACACACACACACACACACACACACACACACACACACACACACACACACACACACACACACACACACACACATACACACACACGCACACGCACACAACAGCAACAGCAGAGCACCTAATTTCCCCCTCCATTCCCAATGTTTTCCTGCCCCTCTGTATTGAGTGGAGAGGAAGTGCCTGGCTCAGCGAGCAGGGCATCCTTAAAGGAAAGGAAAATTGCATTTTCCTCACATGAAAAGGGGGATCTTCTCCATGGTCCACCATTTTGAATTTCCAAAAATAGCCATTTTTAGCTGCAAACATTACTCTACTTGGACCATACTACAGTTTTTCTTGATTGCTTTGACACAGTTGTCACTCCAAAAAATACATTTTCATACCAGTTCACGCAATGGGCTAACCAGTTAAACCGATTCTCCAAACACAACATCTTTGTTTGCAAAAGGCTACTATGTTTCCAAAATATTTAACATATGCAATAAAAGCAAACTCTGTCTTCTGTCCAATACACACTGCATAGCAGTGTATGAACACTCCCAGTCAGTCATTACACAATGGTCGTAAAAATCCAAAACACGGCTATCATGTTGACACAATTTGCCGTTATTTAACACTGTTGTCAATTACATAACATTCAAGCCAGTTCCATTGTTGTTTCTTTTACTTAGCCACTGACTCTGCTTGATCAGGATCTACTGACTGAGAGATAGCATGCCCAGTAAATGCTTTGCATAAAGATTTGAGTTGTGTGTCTTTTCATAAGTAAAATTGTCAGTAGGCTAGGTAGTGGGTCCGTGTAACAATAATGTCTTATTGCAAAGAACTGGATTGAGAATAAGAATGCTTTGATGTAGTTTTTGTTTGTTTGTTTGTTTTCCTTTTTAAATTTTTTTTTTTTTTACTGTAATCAAAAATGTACTAATGGCTGATAACGGTACTACAGAAAATATGTGTAAAGTAAAATATGATGTTGCAGTATGAGAATGCACTTACAGTAAATTTGCAAAAGAACTCCATGCCAAGAACAAACAAGAAGACTCTGTGTATGAAGACTGATTGCTAAATTAAGATTTTTGAGAAGGAGTGTCAAATAGGTGCTCTGGTGTGTTCACACAACTGACGGTAATTTCTAAAAGTCTGCAGTAGATTTTTCTGTATGGTTATCAGAGCTTAAACAATGAAATGTGCACTACTTAAATGGCACATAGGTTAACTGTTTAGCAAAAACTGTGTTATATGAATGGGAAATATGTCAAGTCAACAAGAATGTGTTAACACATATGCACAACGTGTCTTTTACTTTGTTGAAATAGTGATCATGACGACTTTGTGTGAGTCAGTATAAAAAATCGTGTTAAAGCGATCAAAAAAAACTGTAAGAAATATTTGTTTATTACTTTGTAAACTTTCATGTAAAGATCAAATTTGGCAATAGGCAGCCCAGTTCCAATAAACAGCATAGTTGCAGTACCTTTTCTGACCATTTCCTGCACAGTGTCCCTTTAAACTCCACCTGGACAGAGGAAGCCAAGACAGACACGTACACTCACACTCACACACACACATGCTGGCACTCCCGCACGCATGCACACATACACGCACGCACACATGTACACACGTATGCTAGCACTCACGCACTCCCACATGCATGCACACACGCATGTGTGTGTGTGTGTGTGTATGTGTGTGTGTGTGTGTGTGTGTATGTGTGCGTGTGTGGGTGTGTCAGGGTGCCTCTGCGTATGTCCACAAATACAAACACACACACACACACACACACACACACACACACACACACACACACACACACACACACACACACACACACACACACACACACACACACACACACACACACACACACACACACCACCAGTACCTCTCACTCTCATTTAACGCAAACACAATGTGACAGCCATTTCTGGAATCCCACCCAATTATGAATGTTATTTCAAATCTACACAAGTGCAGACTCATCGTGTGAATAAGTCGTTAAGCAAGAAGTGCTTTTACTGTGCGAAAACACTAACTTCCCAGAGTCATGCAATTCAGTTTTATGGAAAAGGACTTAACTTACGTAATATATAACTTCTTTTTTTGCAATGCTGTAGTTTTTGCGGTTTCCGTCTCCGAAGCCCGTCAAGGTAGTTATGGTAGAAATGTACGACCAAAAAGCTGTTCATGGAAATGTTTGTGCATTTATAAAGACATTAGGCTCTTACTGTTGCTTATCCAGAACCACAGGAGGTGGTTTTACATCTCCCAGACGACTGTGGTCAGACCAGTAACAGTAACAGTAAGAAATATTTTAATTTGACATACTGCCTTTGATTAAACAGGGAGCGCTCCAAAGCACATACGTTATAAGAGTTCTTGCTCCTACGAAGAGCTTGTTTTAAAAGAAAAAAATATTTTCTTCCTCTTGGTTTGTTTCAAAGGGATGTAGGAATTCTGATTCCCCTGACATTTCCTCGTATTGGCTTGGAGTGATGGTCCTTTTGGCCGCACTGCAAAGGAGAGGTTGGTAACACTTTATTTTAGGGATACATCTATAAGCACTAATACATACAATATTAATGCCTTAGTAAGTAACTTGTAAGGCATGTACTAAGCAAAATCAGACAGTTGTTAGACATTTATTCGCAAATGTCTTGTTCATGCACAATAAGGGATTTATTACCAATATAACCTTAGTAAGGACCTAGTAGACCTAGATTTCTATTTATGAGTAAGCAGTAAGGGCCAGAATACAATGTGTATAAGCTCCTGATACACTGTGTGAACAAACCCTGAACAGTGTGAAAACAGATGTGGAATAAGGGTCCCTATTCTGAAGTGATGCATTGCTCAGCCCAGATGGCTTAGGGCCCCAGCACTACCTAGGGCCCCCATATTACCTAGGGCCCCCCCTCTACCCCCTGGGAAGCAAAGTGTAAGAACACTTCAGAATCTGCATTAGTCTCATTAGATATGTAGTTCTCACTTATTCTACTCAACATATAGATGAGTAATTGGAAGCATTATATAGCAAGGATTGGACGTAAACTTCTCAATGACGGTGGGTGGTGAGATGTAATTGTTTCACCAATTAGTTTTAATTGTAAAAACCCTACAATAAATGCAGAATATAACGATGAGTAATAGTTTGGAAGCGAAACTAAGCTATTCCTTTGTGATAAATAAGTTAATGTTTGAGAAACTTAGCTCCAAGAAGTGCAGTGCATGATGGGTACGCATGGCAAATTGTTTGGATAGCAACTAAATTTCACGAGTGAGGGGAGGAGCTAAGGACGTAGGCTCAGAGCT
>NC_085861.1:12715326-12722826 GCF_034702125.1 Engraulis encrasicolus
TATTGCTGGGTTGTCACTTTAACCCATTTATGCCTAGAATTCAAAGACCGACTAGAAAAACCTAAATATCTCAGCCTTTGATGCCCACACAAACATGAAATACCTTGGTATATGAGAAATAAGTGGGAAACTGTGGAAGTGAGCTACAGGATGTGGTTGAGAAAATAGTGCCTATAATGATCTGTAAAAGATCGATCCGCAAAGTTGTGAATTGATATTGCCCTTTTCGATCGCAAATCGATATTGGATCGCGATTCGATCTTTTGCATCCAGCCCTAATTTCTAGCAATATTAGCCGACAGACAGACTATTAATGGAAAATCTAGCAATAGCAATGGAATCCACAGGACAGTAAGTACATCTATTAGCTGTTAAGCTGTGGGTGTCCCGTTTTTATGAAATGTCCCTTTTGCCCCCCTTCAGTACCTCCGCGAGCCTCCTACGTGTCCCGACCCCCAGATTGGGAACCGCTGACCTACAGTAGCCTGTGCTTTGCTTTGGCATGTGGCCATGTTCAATCCCACACCTTCTCCTTCTCCTTCTCTCCTGTAGGCACTGGCCTTACTGCCATGTCTGTGAGACGACGTCGTGAACCCCTTCCCTTCCCTTCCCTTCCCTTCCCTTCCCTTCCCTTCCCTTCCCTTCCCTTCCCTTCCCTTCCCTTCCCTTCCCTTGCAGGTGTTGGGTGTTTACGGCCGTGTTCCCCCTTTAAAGCACAATGAAGCTTGAGAGGACCAATTAATAGGACAGGGGAAGGTGTGTGTGTTTGTGTGTGTGTGTGTGGAGGAGGAGGAGGAGGGAGCAGGGTGGAGTGAGTGAGTGTGCCTTTATATATCTATATATACTGTATATATTTTTGGGGGCATTTTTGTCCTTTTTTAGGATAGTGCAGTGAAGAGTTGGACAGGAAGTGAGTGGGAGAAAGAGACGGGGAAGGGCCAGCAAAGGACCCGGGCTGGAATCGAACCCGGGTCAGCCGCGTAGCAGACGAGTGCCCTACCATTAGCGCCACGGTAGGGCGAAGTGTGCCTTTTCATTGGACAGCTGATAGACAGTAGGCGATCAACTCTCTTAAGTGTTGAATTAACACTGCATTTTTTTTACTGTGTAGGCCAGGGGCGGGAAACTTCTTTCATTCGAGGGGCCACTTCAAATTTGATGAAGTCCTCCAAGGGTCGTACTATGAATGCAACACAGGATTTCCCTCTGCACAGGCCTATATTTAAGGCGGTCACCTTTACAACACACCTCACCTTCACTAGGTCCTGTGAAAATATAACTTAATTGAATTGCAAATATAATTTCTAACATTTTTTTACAAAACATGTCATAGGCCTATTTCATATGAAACTGCATAAAGTTAAACGATGTCGGGCGCCGGATAAGACGTCCCCAAGGTCTGTAAACGGCCCTCTAGACATAGCCTACTAGGTTCCCCACTCCACCCCTGGTGTGTAGGCGGCATGGGGGCTTTTATGGCGTGGAAGGTCACCGCTGGTTAATAAGTGGCCACATGAGTGCGAGCAGGTGCTCTGTTAACACCTCCTCTTCGCTCACCTCGGCCACCGGCAGCCATTCATCAAGACCGTGTTAATGAAGGCCATAGAATTAATAGGTGGGAGGCAGGGCAGGGCAGGGGAGAGGAGGAGGAGGAGGAGGAGGAGGGGGGGGGGGCGAGTAGGAGAAGGAGGAGGAGGAGGTGGAAGAGGAAGGAGGGTGGAGGAAGAGGAGGAGGAAGGGGAGGAGGAGGCAGGGCATGGGAGAGGAGGAGGAGGTGGAGGAGGAGGAGGAAGAGAGAGGGGAGGAGGAGGTGGAGGAGGGGGAGGCAGGAGGAGGAGTAGAGGGGGAGGAGGAAGGGGGTTGGAGGAAGAGGAGGAAGAAGGAGGGGGAGGAGGGAGGAGGAGGGGGAGGAGGGAGGAGGGGGAGGAGGAGTAGAGGGGGAGAAGGAGGTGGAGGAGGAGGTGGAGTTGTAGGAGGAGGAGGAGGAGGGGGACAGGGGAGATGGAGGGGGAAGAGGAAGGGGGGTGGAGGAAGAGGAGGAGGAGAAGGAGGTGGAGTTGTAGGTGGAGGAGGGGGAGGGGGACAGGGGAGATGGAGGGGGAGGAGGAGGAGGAGGAGGAGGAGTGCGCCCCCCACCAAGGCAAGACCCTGAGGGTTAATCAGAGCAAGCCTGGGGGCGCCCTGGGCAGAGATGAAGAGGAGCTGTCGTGGGTGGGTGTGGGTGGGGGGTATAAAGGGGACACTGGGCGCACCACACCGGGCTTCAGTGGGTCAGTTGGGGGCCTTCCACTGGTGGCTGCCTTCAGTACTTCCTGTTGGTTGTGGTGGTGGTGGTGGTGGTGGTGGTGTGTGTGTGGGGTGTGTGGGGGGGGGTGCTACCCTGATTGATGATTGTCTAGGACAGTGGTTCCTAAACTGGAGGTTGGGACACCTAGGGCTGTGTTTCCCAACCAGGGGTACGTGTACCACTAGGGGTACGCGAGCACACTGAAGGGGGTACTTTGAAAAATGTAATTTTTACAAATGCATGGAGCATAGTCACACTGGAATAGAAAAAGCGATGTAAAACACAAGTTAGGGGGTACTCGTGGCACAACAAAAAGGCTCGGGGGTACATGAGACAAAAAAGGTTGGGAAACACTGCCCTAGGGTCTCGGATGTACTGAAGGGGGGTCATGGACCAAAGGGACTTATATTCACTTGTATGGTTAATAGATGTATTTGCTGTCCTGTGGATTTCTAGCAATATTTTTGTCCATTACTATTGCTAGATTTTCCATTAAAAGTTTGTCAGCTAATATAGCTAGAAATCAGTGGTGTAGTCTATGTAGAACGTGGGTATACGGAGTATACCCACTTCTAAATTTCAGGGATTTCAGTATACCCACATAAATTGATTGATCCATTGTTTTGAATAGCAAAAATATATACAGTATACCCACTTCAAAAAATGCTCAAATATGCAGTATACCCACCATAAAAAAGACTACACCACTGCTAGAAATCCATTGCTAGGCTTAGACTATGGTGGGTGGGGGGGTCGCGAATATATTCCAAAGTCCAAAAGGGGGTCCTCGCTGAAAAAGTTTGGGAACCACTGTTCTAGGACACGTTTGCTCTGCTTTCTATTGGGTGCTATTTTCTGTGGAGTGCTTTTCTTTTAGACTGTCTCGTGGGACATCTGTCATGATGCTGTTCTACCTGTATTTTCAGTGTTATATACTTTAAGTCATCCATCTCACTCTGGGTGGCCGTGGGTGGTACCTACTCCCAGAGGAAAAAAATAAGGGGCACGTCATTCGGACATAGGGTAAGAGAGCCCATGGGGGGTCTGAGGTCCTAAGAAATGTTTGTATTTCTTAGATGCAATTTCCTGCATTTTAACCAATTCTAGGGCAAATAATGGCAAGTCCCATCTGATTCCCATTTATTCCATCCACATTTTTAAAACTACTGGTGATTCTCACTGTAATTTGGGAAAAATTGCATCCCGTTTCAGCTCAATAGTACCCGTACTTTTGTCTCTAAATACAGGAGGACGTACAGTATTTAAAGGGACGGATGGCAACCTTTCTGGTACCACGCTAGCCTTCAGTGTTTGCATGGTTAAGTGACTGTGGGGGTCCTTTCAGTTTGCATCCTGTGGTGGGGCTACCGTGATCAATGATTGTCTTAGCAAGGACAGGCTTTCTTTCCTTACCATTGAATGCTTTGGTGTCTTGAGGATGGATTTAAATTCGTCACTCGGCTTTTCAAACTCTCTTTTTTATTACTTTAATCTCTTCGTTCATCCATCTAAGTCTCAATATGATATCAATTCGTCTATGCATATATATCTGTCACACTATCATTTCTCACTTTTCAGTTTTCCACCACCAGTCCATGTATAAGTACTATCTATGTCTATACTGTCTATGTCCTTACCTAGATTAGTCTATGTCTGTATGGGAAAGCAAGAAATGTAATTTCAAATTCTTTGTATGACCAGTGCATGTAAAGATATTGACAATAAAACCTACTTGACTTGACTTGACTTGACCTTTTCCTCTTTTAAAGGTGAACTAGGCAACATTCTCAGTAAGGGTTAACGTTCGGCAAGAAGGTCGCTACCGTGGAATAGCAGCACGACAGAGAGAATCTTTAGACCCCGACGCGGAGCGGAGGGGTCTTGTTCTCTCTGAAGTGCTGCTATTCCACAAAGCGACCGACTCGCCGAAAGTTAACCCGCTTATTATATGGATATACTTAAATGATTCACACATGGCGGGGACATTTCTTTAGACCTATATTTAATGTTAAGATTGTGGCTGCGCAAAACAAAACAGTGCCGTCGTGGAACACCGCTAGGCAACAGCTAGGTAGCCAGGACAACAGGTGTTGTCTATCACAGCAGCTGATTAGAATGACAAAAGACCGGACCCCCTGCGGAGTGATATGAAACATTCGCTTTAGCCACTGACTTGTATACAAGCCAGTGGCTTTAGCAGTGAACGTCTTGTTGCCATTGACAGCGGTAGCCAGGACAACGGGTGCTGTCTATCCACTGACTTGTAGTCTGTGTGTCTATCACAGCAGCTGATTAGAGTCTTGTTGAAAAGTCGCTTTAGCAGTGAAAAGTCTTGTTGCCATTGACAGCGGTCTGTTATAGACCAACCCGTCCGTTATCGAAAAATAACAGACGTCCGAACGTTGGGGAGCTCCGTTGAAATGAATGGAGCATTCGACAGATGACGTCACAACCATATAATAAAGTTAATTAATAACCGCAAAGTAGAGTTCCTGTGCACAATGACTGTCCAGGTGCTGGTGATTCCAAGTAAAGGAGAGCTAAATCACATCCCTCTGGTCTTCTTTGCTGGTAGTTTAGGTGAACAACGCCTTTCCCTGCCGCTTCATCAGGTTTGCCGCTTCACCGGCAGCGAAATAAACTACCAGCAAAGAAGACCAGTGGGATGTGATTTATCGCTCCTTTACTTTGATGAATTAATAACCTCTGCAACTCCAAGCTGCATCTGTGGTATGTGAGTTGTGAGGAAACTACATATATTTGCAAAATCTGCTTTCATGATCCATCACCATTGCCAAAAAAAACTTGCCTTAAAACAATCTGCCCTACTGGATACCATGCATGCAGGGCATTTCCCGATGTGCCAGCGGTTCTCAGGGGATGGAGCACTTGGATTTCTTGGATTTTCTTACACCAGTCTTGCAAACAATCCTGGGCCTTTGTTTAGTCCCGGTGCAGCCCTGCTTGTATTATTAGATACATCTCACCTCCTCTTGGGCTCACACATTGTCCTATCTGAACCATCCCATTTATCATAGCATAGCTCTCCCTGTCCTGCTGTTCACCTCCTCTCCTCCTGTCCTCCACTCCCTATATCCTGCTCTCCACCTCCTCTCCCTCTCCTCCTCTCCTCCTCCTCTCCCTGTCCTTCTCTCCCACTCTCCTGCTCTCCTCCTGCTCTCCCTGCCCTGCTGTCCACCTCCTCTCCTCCACTCCTCCTTTCCTCCTCTCCCTGTGCTGTCCACCTCCTCTCCTCCTCTCCTCCTCTCCCTGTCCTGCTGTTCACCTCCTCTCCTCCTGTCCTCCACTCCCTATATCCTGCTCTCCACCTCCTCTCCTTTCCTCCTCTCCCTGTGCTGTCCACCTCCTCTCCTCCTCTCCTCCTCTCCCTGTCCTGCTCTCCTCCTCTCCTCTCCTGCTCTCCTCCTCTCCCTGTCCTAATGGTCCCCTCCGCCTCCTGCGTCCCTCTGATGTCTGGAGTTTATGCTTTATGCTAAACCGGTCCCTGGCCTGCCTGCACTCCTTGCCTCTCCCACTTTACCTACAGAGGTCTTATCTGTGTTTAAAAGGGTTTGGGTGGGGGGGTTATGGGGTAGGGTAGGGGCGTGCAGTGTTGACTTTTCCGCTCTTCAAAGGGGGGAATATTGCTAGTCGGCTGCTAATGGGGTATCCGGGAGGGCTACCGTCCCGTCCCGTCCCCTTCTCTCCCCTCACCTCCCGTCCCGCCTTGTCCTGCCTGTGCCTCGTCACGCTCCTGTCAGAGCTGCCATTCCGGCCTGGGGGAGCTGCTTAATGTCTTCAACCCAACCCCCACCCCCCAACCTCCTCCTGTCCATCCATCCCCAACACCCCACCCCACCCCACACAGCCCCCTGCATCAGCACAGCCACTCACTCCATCAGTTATCGGGTTAAGCAAATATAGCCACTTAGAGAACCACTGACAGTTGCGTTGAGGGTCTACATTTAGGATCACCAGAGCAAGCCACAAGAGCAGGAAATGTTTTTTTTTGCATTCGATGTGCATAGAATATGAAGCACTTAGTGTAGTATAGTACTAGGCTTACTCTTGCTGATGCAGTGTAATGATAATGTGGAATTTAAGAAACAATTGAACTGCTCTGAACTGAATTGAATTTAATTGAGTTGAATTGAAATAACTGAAATAAAATCAACACAAATCATTTGAGATGAGGTTAATTGGCATTACTTTGAATGGAACTGAATTGCCTTTGAATTTGCATTTAATTTAATGTATTTTTTAACTGAATTGGATAATACTGAATTTAATTGAATGGGGTGTGATCAGGTAAAGGTTAGGTAACGTTTTAGTTTACGGTACAGTAATTATGTGTACTTTCTGAGTAACAACAGGGTAACAGAGAGAAGTCACATGGTATCTAACAGATAAAAATGGGGTAATTACAAAGCAAATACCATGTAATGCACATATCTCAAGAATTACAATGAAACTGCTGAGTTTTTCTACCTATCTACTCATCTAACTTCTCTCTGTTACCCTGTTGTTACCCAACGAATGGTATTTTTAATTACCCCCTTTTTACCCGTTAGATACCATGTAACTTCCCTGTTGTTACCCAGAAAGTACACAGTAATTACGTATGGTAACTGTACCGTAAAGTAAAGCGTTATCCAAAGTTTTTGTTCCTCTCTCGATGTACGTATCTACTTTCAAAGGAAGGAAGGAAGGAAGGAAGGAAGGAAGGAAAGCATATACAACCGTCACGTCCTTACTGGATATTTGCCAGAACAGGGGGCTCACTGGTGTCCATGTCATGTACAGTAATCACTGGCTGGCCCAGTCAGGTAATGTCTAACATCCATAAAACGCATGTCTTAACAGGTTACCCCTCCCATTGGGGAAAGTAGGAAGTAAGAAGTGGGGCAGGAGGAAGAGGGGAGAAAGACATAGATGAGGAGTAGAGGAGAGGAGAGGAGAGGAGAGGAGGAGGAGGAGGAGGAGGAGAAGAGGAGAGAAGAGAAGAGAAGAGAAGAGAAGAGAAGAGAAGAGAAGAGAAGAGAAGAGAAGAGAAGAGAAGAGAAGAGAGGAGGGGAGGGGAGGAGAGGGGAGAGGAGGCTGCAGGAGAAGAGAAGAGAAGAGAAGAGAAGAGGAGAGGAGAAGAGAGGAGGAGGAAGGATTGCCAGACATAGAGGAGGAGAGGAGAGGAGAGGAGCGCGGAGGGGAGAGGAGAG
>NC_085861.1:12727826-12737826 GCF_034702125.1 Engraulis encrasicolus
TATCTGGTTCCTTGTCAGTAGAGTTTAACATATCAGAGATCTGCTGAGCTGTGTCTTTCCATAAGTTTATGGTTTTCTGTTTTGCCTTGTTGATCCTTGCTGTAGAAAGTTCAAGTAGAACAATGTCCAAGAAATAAGCCATCCACTGGTGCATAGAAAGTGAGTGTGGTGGCAACCATCTCTGCACTATCATTTTCTTGGCTGCTGTTGACCCCGCAAGCCAGATTTTCCTCTGCTTTTCAAACAATTGGAGTTTGGAGTCATCATTCAGTAACCAGACAATGGGGTCTATAGGAATTGGACGCCCTATTATGTCACCTATAGTCTTTGCTATTTTGTGCCAAAATTCTTGTACTTCTTCACATTCCCAGACCATGTGTAAAAAGGTCCCGATTTGCTCTGGTTTACAGAAAGTGCAGTGAGGATTTGGAATGGCTTTTATTTTGAATCTTTTCTGAGGGGTCCAATATGTCCTATGGCAAATGTTAAAATGTATATGTTGGTGGTTTGGGTTTTTAGAGCAATGAAAAATGTTATCCCACACTAGTCCACGGGCCAGGTGAGATGTCGGTACCACTCAGAGGGGCAAAGGTTGCTTATATTTTTTGAAAAGATACATGTCTGAAGTTAACATTTTTGTATGATAACCCTTCTGGAAGTACAGCCAAGTTAGGGTTATCAGTCGTTAAAGTAACACCCCCCCATCAAAAATAAAGGTTTTTAAGATGGGTGCCTGTCTTTCTACTGGCCCTTGTTTAAGACATATAGGGATGGTTAATTCTGTTATGTGTGGTATCGTTGCGAAGGGGAGACTCTGAGCTTTCATCCGACACCTTTCGAGAACATTTTGGTTAAGTATAGCCCTCCCTGCAGCTCTTCAAACATTTACTCAGACACATTTTTTTCCATTTTCGCCAATATCATCTCTTGTCTTTTCATACTGTGGCATCAAGGAGCATCAGAGAGACCTATTTTAAACTCTAAAATACTGTCTGGAGTATCAGGAATCTGAAAATGTATCCTTTCACTATGTTATCCCATGTTTAGGGGGGGATTTTCAGTCTTGTATCAGGCATGCCATTTTTTGTTGCTGTTTTTTTGTGTGCTAATGTCTCGTATAGTCAGGAGGCAAGGCCTTTTTGAGACATTTTGCAGCTGGTTATCATAGACTTGTTATATATCATCAGGGAAGCCGACAGGGGGGGACAAAGGGATGTCTTGTCCCGGGCCCAGGGAGAGAGGGGGCCCAGAATTGGATCCTCATTACATTGTATGTATTGAATTTGGGGCCCTTTCAGATGTCTTTGTCCCGGGCCCAGCCAAGGCTGTCAGCGGCCCTGTATATCTTATGAAAGCTTGGATTGTATAGTGTACAGATATGACCATGTATTTGGTGTAGCCATTTGCATAGCAACCTATTTGCATAGCAACGGTTGCCAATTTGTTGTTATGACTGAAACTTAATTATATGTCCAAAATACCTCAAGACGTTTCAACCTTGAAGATGAATTTGAGTGGTAATCACAATATATCTGACTCCCACTCCATTTTTCTTTTTTACACCGCATTGTACATGACCCCACACTACTCTATCAGTTCCATGCAGTGGTAAACTGGCAACGCTTCTAGGGCCATTCTGCAATTGGTTATCATAGCTCATTATACACCATATTAAAGCTTGGCGTTTGCAGTATATGAGATATTATGATATATTTGCTGTCCCTATTTGCCTAGCAACGCAGGTAAAGCATTTTCCTTACCAATCAGTATCAATGATACAGTTTCTCAGCGATTCCATTGTGTTATGATACGTGAATCCTGTCTACTTGTCCTACTATCAGTGTTGTGATGCAATACATCAAGAGGTTATATACAACATCTACATACGATAATGGCCCATTTGATGTTGGTCTTCCAACCGAAATCATAGCAAATGTGTGAGAAATACAATAGGCCTTTAAACATATCGTGTCAACTTTTATAGACATATTGTGTCATGTTAAATATGACTTAAAAATTTTCGGTTACTACATGTCAGACCTACATGTATCTTAATTTTACATCTGCTTAGCAGCAGAGATGGGAAAAGAGTTGAAGTTGTACTCAAGTGAGCATAGGCCTATCTTTCTTAAATCTTATTGAGGGGTAAGTAAAAGTGATGTACTCATCCAAAACCTGCTCAAGTAAAGGTAAAGTAGTTCAAAAAAGTACTGAACTTAAAATGTAATTTGATGAAAAATAGTTCTTTGTTACTTTCAATTAGATGTCCTCTTAGATGTCCTCCTAGGCCTCCCCATGTCTTTTATGGCTCATTTTGTGACAGGAAAGGATTGACGAGAGAGAGAGGCGGCAGCCTGGTGCCCTATCTAGCAACGGTCCATGCCTATAGTCCTTTTGAGATGCTCTTCATTTAGTGGTTTTGCTTAGTCAACATCTCAACATCTTAGTCACATCTGGTGTTCCCAGACAGGCCCTCTTGCAGGAAACCAGTAGATCTATCATCTACAAACCTAAAGGCCAACTTGGGTCTTGGGTAGTGGTTTGAACAGGCATCTGGTATTGGAGACCTAGACTGTATCAGAGGTGTCATGATTTATAGCAAAATTTATACTGACCATTCAGAAGACAAAACTATAATTTCAGCAGGGGATGTTTTCTTGGCACACGTTGGGGCCCTTTGTACCAATCAAGCATTATTTCAATGCACCAGTCTATTTGAGCATTGCAGGCAGTTAAATGGCTTCTTATGGCAAAAGGGGTAGGCTACAGCCTAGTACCCAGCCCAGTACCAGCCCAGCAAGGTGTACCTAAGAAGCAGGTAAGTGTACATCTTCTTTGTGTATGCATTTTTCTTTCTAAAGTGGTATGTAGTATAAAGTATACAGTGTACAGTTTTATGCATAAGTCAGTATACAGGTGGGATTTCAACCTGCAACCCTCTGATCTGATGTCCATCTCCTGAACCACTACGCCACAACTGCCCCATGTGCTGTTGCAGTATGTGTAACATGGCTGTTGTGTAACTGTATGAATGCCACAGTTGGTCCTACTCTCTACATTTACAGTGCATGTGCAGGGAGTACTACTCAGTGTGATATGTGGTTCTGTGCTATTGTGACATTAGCACACGTAGAGTAGCAGGGCAATAACAAACGCATTACATCTACTGTGACTACCAGGTTCATAGAGTTCAATGTTCAGCATGGTCTCCTATTGTAATGCACTGTACTCTACTGAACTATACTCTACTGTACCATACAGTACTCTACTCTACTTCACTCTACTCCATTGATCATTACTGCTGCTTGGGTCTAGGGATGGGTCTCAGTGTATGCCTGGAAAGTGAGCTGCAGTTGCTCAGTTGGTACACCAACACATGTGAATGCAGTACATGTATGCATGTTGCTTCATCGGTGGCATGGTGTAGTAGTTGTTGCAGCAGTATGAAGTTCAGAACTCGTGCTATCTTTGCAAAGCTCTGATGACAATGTACCCCACTCTTCCTTTGCAAACCTCTTCATGATCTTCACCTCAAATCAAGTGTTCTTGCGGATGGTTTTTAAATGTTGCTGTAAATCCTGATACATGTGGTGCGACCAAGGCCTCTAGGAATGTGACCAAGTTGTCACATTAAAATCTTGTTTATTTAATTCGAGAGTGTGCAGCACTTCTCTCCTCCTGCAAGTGTGCAACTGCACTCAGGACCCGCCAGGTTAGTGGGGGGATTAATTAACCAGTGCTCTCCACCATCCTCTTCCATGACTGAGGCACCCCAATTATGGTACCGTCCCGCTGCACTGCTCCCTTTCGGATGCCCTTTGGGGGCTGCCCCATTGCACGGGTGAGGCATAAATGCAATTTTGTTGTGTGTCATGTGCACAGTGTGTAGTGTTTTGTGGAGTGCTGTGTCACAATGTGAATGGGTGTAGGAGTTAACTAGTTGGGCTTTCACTTCACTTTCACATGACTACTAAAAAGGGACAAGTTAAGGGATGAGTTTATGTTGTGTTTTTCACAATTTTGCTATGATTTCAGTTGCAAGACAAATCAAAGGGGACATTATCACATATATTTCTGGTATATAACCTCTGGGCGCATAACAACATTGATTTTAGGACAAGCAGGATTCAGACACCATATAACTCAATGGAATCACTGAGAAAGTATATCATTGATACTGGTTATGGAAAATGATTTGCCTAGTTAACATTGCTCTGCAAACAGGTACACCAAATATATTATAATATCTGAATATACTACCCACTCCAAGCTTTCATATGGCATATAATAAGCTATGACAACCAACCGCAAAATGCACCTAGAGGTATTGCTTCCTGAACTTTATGAGAAAATGGCAAAACTGTGTTTTGAAAAAAATACCATGCCTCATACAAGACTGAAAATCACCCCCTAAACATGGGATAACATAGTGAGAGGATACATTTTCAGATTCCTGATACTCAAGACAGTATTTTAGAGTTTAAAATAGGTCTTTCTGATGCTCCCTGATGCCACAGTATGAAAAGACAAGAGATGATATCTGCGAAAATGGAAAAAAAATCTGTCTGAGTAAATGTTTGAAGAGCTGCAGGGAGGGCTACACTTAACCAAAATGTTCTCGAAAGGTGTCGGATGAAAGCTCAGAGTCTCCCCTTCGCAACGATACCACACATAACAAAATTAACCATCCCTATATGTCTTAAACAAGGGCCAGTAGAAAGACAGGCACCCATCTTAAAAGCCTTTATTTTTGATGGGGGGGTGTTACTTTAACGGCTGATAACCCTAACTTGGCTGTACTTCCAGAAGGGTTATCATACAAAAATGTTAACTTCAGACATGTATCTTTTCAAAAAATATAAGCAACCTTTGCCCCTCTGAGTGGTACCGACATCTCACCTGGCCCGTGGACTACACTGCTTCCCAGTCAATCGTGTCATTTTCAATATTTAAGTCTTGTTCCCATATTTGAATTACAGGAAGTACCCCTGTAGTTGCCTCCATCATTGTCTTATAGACAGTAGAAGCTACTCTCCTTACTGGAAAGTAAAAGAACAACTTCCAGATAGGGTGTGTGTCAAGTGGAGTTCCCCATGATATATCCTGACTTTTCAGGGCTGATCTAATGCATAAATACATGTAGAAAGTTGTTTTGGGAATATCATATTTGGTTTTAATTTCTTCAAAGCTCAATAAACCTTTTTCATTAACAATGTGGTCCAATGTATACACACCCCTCTCAGTCCACATTTTACACGTAAAGGGTTTATTACCAGACATTAAGTGTGAATTGTGCCATAAAGGTGTATGCCTATGCCATTTATTAGTGTAGCACAAAAGTCTCTCTGCGTCTCTAAAATTGGATATTGTGTTTGTGATGATAGGACCATAGCTTAAAAGACATTTTTTCAGGCTAGCACATGCAAAGGCCAAGTCCTCCATTCGTACAGGATGAATAATTTGTTGTTCTATACCTTTCCAAGGAGCAGTAGCTAAGGGGTCCAACCATATCTTAAGGGCACGTAGCTGAAAGGCCAGATGATATACTTTAAAATTGGGGAGCGCTAACCCTCCATTATTTGTGGTGCGTTGCAATGTTAAAAATTTAAGTCTGGGTTGTCTATTGTTCCATATGTATTGCCTGATAAGTGAGTCAAGTCTCTTCCAGTATTTTAATGGAGGTGCTAAAGGGATCATTGCACTCAAAAAATTAACACGGGGCAGAATGTTCATTTTAACTACTGCTACCCTGGCTCTGAGAGATGCTGGTAGTGCAGCCCAGTTTTTCAAATCTCTCTGCACATTATTTAGCACAGTCTCATAGTTGTCTTGTACAATTTTCTTCATAGATGTGTGGATTGTTACACCCAGGTAAGTGATTTTACTTTGTATTGGAATTGGATGATTGATAAGCCCATGAACTGGTATATTGTTTAATTTAAGCATATTAGATTTATCCCAATTGATTTTGTATCCAGAGATTGACCCAAATACACTGAATATTTGTAGAATTTTAGGTATGGAGTCTTCAAGGTTAGATATATACAGTAAGATATCATCCGCAAATAAAGATATTGAGTTGTCACATGATTTAATTGGGTAATTGCAGATTTTGTTTTGTCTTATAGCTTGGGCCAACGGTTCCAAAGAAAGTGCGAATAGGAGGGGCGATAGTGGGCAACCCTGTCTGGAGCCACGTTCGATAGAAAAGGGAAGTGAGTGTAGGCCATTAGTTGAAACAATAGCGGTTGGGTTTGCATATAAGGTGCGCACCATGTCAATGAATTTTGACCCAACGCCAAGTTTCTCCAATACTTGCCATAAATAGCTCCACGATAAGCGGTCAAATGCTTTGAACGCGTCCAAAGATAAAACTGCTGCCGGTGTTGTGAGATTTTTGGCTTCATGGATTATGTGCATTAGTCTGCGTATATTGTCTGCTGCATGGCGATTGGGTATGAAGCCAGTTTGGTCGGGATGGACTAACTTCTCAATGACACGTTCAAGGCGTAGTGCCAACACCTTGGAGAACAGCTTAACATCTGTCCCCAGCAGACTTATAGGTCTATAACTGGCACAGTGCTTTGGATCTTTGCCTTTTTTATGTAAGACTGATATTAGTGCAGTATTTGTTTGACTGAGAAAAGTGCCTCTCTCCATAGCTGATGTTAAAGCTTGTAGGATGGTAGGTCCAAGTATATCAAAATACTGCAACAATAATTCTGATGGGATTCCGTCCAAACCTGGGGTTTTGCCCTTTTTAGTACGCTTTAAGGCAGTTTTAAGTTCCTCTAATGAGATTGGTTGACCTAGTTCTTCAGCCTCATCTGGGTTTAGACAAGGCAGCTCCACATTTTTAAGAAATTCTTGACATTGTGCTGTGTTGGAATTGGTTGGGCACCTGTATAGTTCTGAATAAAATGACTTGAAGGTGGTATTAATGTCCTGGTAATTTGTTGAAATGCCATTCTCTGTAAATATGCTATTAATTGTGGCCCTGGATTCAGTCTGTTTTAGTTTGAGAGCAAGTAGCCTGCTTGGTTTACTGCCATTGGTATAATAGTTTTGCCTTACCCTATGCATTAAGAATTCAGCTCTCCTTCTCAATAAATCATTAAGTTCTGCTCGATTTGTTACAAGAGTATTATAAATTATCCTAGAGAATTTGCTTTTAAGTTTGTGCTCTAAAGATTGACACAGTTCCTCCAACTCTTTAATTCTTTCCTGTCTTTGTCTTTTTAGATGGGCTGAAAATGAGGATGTAAAATCCCTAATGAACCCTTTCGCAGCTTGCCATACATATAAGGGGTCTGTGGTTGAATCTGTATTAATTAATAGAAATTCTGTCAATTTTGCTCTAAACTCAATGTCAAATTCTTTATTCTGAAGAAGAGATGTGTTAAATTGCCATCTTCTAGATTTCCCCCCTGAAGTATTACAGTTAAAGGTTGATATTATTGGGCTATGATCAGATAAGATGGCTGGCTCCATAACTATAGACGGGAACATTGGTCGTAATTCAGTAGAGCACAACATGTAATCAATACGGGAATGTGATAGGTGACGCGTGGAAAAGAATGTGTAATCTTTAGTAGTAGGGTTATGAAGTCTCCAAATATCTATTAGGTGTAGACTGTCCATTGTTGTTTTAAACATCTCTGACACTTGTTGTTGAGCTTTTGTGTGGGTAGCCCCTGATCTATCTTGTTCTAAATCCAAAACTGCATTCATGTCTGCTCCAACAATTAAGGAATATTCACTTACTGAGAGTGCGAGCAGTTCATTAGTTAACCTGGGGAAAAAAGTTTCATCTACTATGGTTGGTGCATATACAGAGACAAACGCAATTTTCTTCTCTCCTATGGTGGTGCAAATATAAGATATCCTTCCAGTGTTGTCTTTGCTACATTTATCTATGTTAAGGCCACATTTCCTTGATATCAAGATAGTAGAGCCCTTAGTCTTGGTGTTGTCGCTAGATGAGGCTGCTACTTTATAATGTTTGTTTTGTAGGCGATTCACATCTTTCTGGCATAGGTGTGTTTCTTGTACGAGCGCAATGTCTACACGCTTTCTTTTTAAAAAGTCCAAAAATTTGTGGCGTTTGACTGGGCTATTGAGACCTCTAATATTAATAGACATTACAGAAATTTCAGCCATTCTCAAAATGTTGCTGCATATTGAAATGTACTTTACCTGACTTATCTACTAAAATAATTTTATTTTCAGACTGTATAGCTACGAAAATGAGCATGGTGTGATAAAAACATAAAATAAAAAATCCCCCTTTCCCCCCGAGACCGCAACACCCCCCACAAAAGAATAAGATACGTGGCCACATTAAACGCATGTAACGCTATTCCCAGCCCTCCCTCCCTCCCCCACATAACACAGAGAAAAAATAATAATAATACAGGTCTTGGTCCCCACATGTTTAACAAACTGGTAACGGTCTTTTTAAATGGTAAAAGTTGGCTTATTTAACAACAGTAACAGTGTAAAGCCCTCTATGTGAAGTAACTGAAATGAGTGAGGACATTTGGCAGGAGAGCATAACCAAAAAGTATCGTCGTTCACTTGCGCTTTTGTCCATTCAGTTCAGAAGGCAAGAGCCGCGGCTGTACTTACATAATCCTTTGGAATAATTTACCGCAATAGTTCAAGTCTCATTCACAGGTGAGCTTGGTCGAGAGGATTCAGTCTGGTCCTGTCGCAGCATCTCTGATGAGGTCATCTCTTCCTCCTCTGGGTGTCCGCGCACCCTCGGCTGATGATCCTGGCAGGGTCGCTCAGCATCTGTGTCCATGTCGCTCTCGTACACCTCCTCGCCCAAGTTTTCACAGAAGTCTCCAGCTTCGTTGGCCGTCTCGAATAGTAGCTGTTGTCCTCTGTGGGTCACTTTCAACGTGGCAGGATAGATGAGGAAGTTTAGGACCCCTTTCGCGTGCAGCTTACTTTGTACGTCGATAAACTGTTGGCGTCTCTGCATGGTGTACGCACTGTAGTCTGCCTTGAATCGGATGGTTGTTGTTGTATTGTCCGTAATTGGCCCGGTTGCTGTTGTATTGTCCGTAATTGGCCCGGTTTTCTGTGCCTGTCTTGCCCCGTTAAGGATTGCTTGGCGATCTTGGTGTCTCAGGCATTTGAAAATCATGGTGCGGGACCCCGGTTTCTTCCCCTTTCCTTTCGCATAGATTCGATGAGCCCTCTCAATTTCAATGATGGGTCTGTCCCGTAGAGTGGGTATCCACACGGGCAGTTGTCTTTGCAGGAATCCGATGGGATCGCTTGCCTCCCGACCTTCCGCGAGCCCTGTAATGCGTACATTGTTGCGACGAGACCGGTCCTCCAGCTCAGCTAACTTTTGCTCCAGTTCTTTCTGGTCGCTAACACAGGCTTTGACAGACTTGCTAATTTCCCTATTTTTTCTTTTGGTGTCATCCACTTGTTGCTTAAGATCTTGCACAGTGGTGTCCTGTCTTTCGAGTTCAGTCCTGATATATTGCAAAGAGGTGTTGATTTCTTGCAGTGCTCCTTTCACTGCATTTTGGACCACAGCTTCGAGCGTGCTCTGTTGTTGCTGCAGGACTTGAGCAATGATGTCTTCCATGTTTAGCTCCGCGTTGTCGTTAGCTGCGTTCGTGGCCCTGTCCTTCTCTGCTGCTAATTTTGACGATACAGTTGCCGGTTTTCTCGCTGATCGCTGCATTTTCACTGATTCTGGCGCTAGTTAAACACTTTAGACCGCAAATGTAACAAAAAGACCTGTTATATTAACGAAAATGTGGAGGATTGTGAGGAGCTCTAGTCTTCCGCGTCCATCACGGTTGTTGGTCACGTGACCTCAGTTATTTCTTCTTTAAAGGTGCACTATGTCATAATTGTAGTGGTTCATTTTCAGAATCCATGCTGCCCATTCACAAATGTTAAGTTTTTCACAAACACTTACCACCATTCAGAGCATTCATTATGACTGGGAATTGCACTTTTCATCCATGTA
>NC_085861.1:12750326-12760326 GCF_034702125.1 Engraulis encrasicolus
TGGGTGGGATGTGTAAGAAGAAGTGGTGGTGGAGATGGAGGGGAGAGGGAGGAGGAGGTGGAGGAGGAGGAGATGCATTTGGTTGGTGGCTGTGGAAGAGGAGTTGGAGGAGGTGGAGGAGTGGAGGAGGAAGAGGAGGACGAGGAGGAGGTCGAGGAGGAGGTGGTTGGTGGTTGTGGAAGAGGAGGAGGAGGATGAAGAGGAGGAGGAGGAGAATTGTTTGGTGGTTGTGGAAGAGGAGTTGAAGGAGGAGGAGGAAGAGGAGTTGGAGGAGGAAGAGGAGTTGGAGGAGGAGGAGGAGGAGGGGAATTTGGTTGGTGGTTGTGGAAGAGGAGTTGAAGGAGGAGGAAGAGGAGGAAGATGAGTTGGAGGAGGACGAGGGAGGGATGGAGGAGTAGATCGTTGGTGGTTGTGGAAGAGGAGGAGGACGATGAAGAGGAGGAGGAGGAGATGCATTTCATTGGTGGTTGAAGAGCAGGAGTTTGAGGAAGAGATGGATAGGGAGAAGGAGGAGGTGGAGGAGGTGTTTGGTGTTGGGTCGGGGGTCGAGGTGCATGAGGGAGATAAAGAGTCATGGTCTGGAAGGCCTCCCCACCTGTGGGGCTGCGGCTCTTCAATAAGCACTTCACACACATGTTGCTGTCACACACACACACACACACGCACGCACGTAGGCACGCACGCACGCACGCACACACGCACGCACGCAGGCACACACACACACACACACACACACACACACACAATCCTTTCTTGTCCTGTGTTGCCCTGTGGCAAAAAAGGAGAATCTTTAAATCTTCAGGAAGTGCTAGCTAGCTTTATCTAATCCAACTAGTGTCCTGGATTAGACTGTTTGTTTCGTTTAGCTATTTTGTTGACTCTTGGGCGATTCTGTAAACCGACACAAAGTGTTACACATAAGATGCTTACCTCATTGTTTCATTGTTGTGTCTTCTTTCCTCTTCTAATTATTTCCTTACACCCTCATCAGTCAGTTGCCCAAGTTATTCTTTTTGTAACAGAACTTATTCTGTCAATTAAATTATGACTGGGCCTATGTAAATAGTATACTAAATTACTTCTGTATATACGTATAGAAGGTGTCTATTAGCTAAATGTTTAAACTGCGCTTTGTTCAAATAAGTATTTCTGGAAGAATTGGAGACTTTCCAGACAGTAGCCAATTTGTATTCTTGTTTTTGTAGTCTTTTGAAAGATTTGTGATTCCAGAGGAGGAGATTTCCAATATTTGAAACTTGTAATCTTGTTGTTTGTGGTATGTTGTACATTAACTTTTGGGGGGAGGGCTATGTTTTGTTTTTGGGAATTGTTCTGAACGTGTTCATCGTTCAACAATGTGTTAATGGTATAGTTAATGACCGACAGGTTGTTTGCTAAATGTTTTAAACATTTTTGACAAAATGCTTTTTAGCAATTGAAAAAATCTTTATGTTCTGTATTCGGTGCTGGCTTTTACAGTGTGTTTAATCCAGACCTTATGTACTGGTTAAACAGCAAGATATTTGGGGAGCAATTTTTCTCAGGAACATATACTGCTGTATGTATAAACATTGTACACTTGCACTTGTAAATGTGAAATGTGTGTGTATCTGTGTGTGTGTTTGCGTGTGTGCGTGTGTGCGTGCGTGCGTGAGAGAGATTCTAGGTATTCAGAAACACCATTGGCTGAATAGAGTGAATTAAAGGCAACCTAAGCGGTTTTATGAAACATCTACGAAACTTATAATGTTATTTTCATGGTCTCTAAATGAACCATCTGGGATCTTTCTTGGCACGGCACCTCTCAGGCCTTTTTATGAGGTTTATTTTTCTTTTCTGAAATGGTGAACATTGCACACTGGGGCAAAAACCTTTGACATGAGGTACTGTCGCCAAAGTGCACAGTTCCCATTGCCTGCCCGTCACCTCACCGCCAAACAGGCTAGCACACTGGGACCTGTTAGCAAATTAGGATAGACGAAAAAATTGTACACGAGAGTTTGTGTGTGCGTGTGCGTGTGCGTGTGCGTGTGCGTGTGTGTGTGTGTGAGAGAGAGAGAGAGAGAGAGAGAGAGAGAGAGAGAGAGAGAGAGAGAGAGAGAGAGTGAGAGAGAGAGAGAGAGAGAGAGAAGAGAGATATTTTAATCACTGTAAGGTTTGTTGAGAAGACGAATTCAGACATTTGCGAGGTTAATGTGAGCAAGCTGATCCACCACAGATTCTCCATAGTTCAAAAGCAGGGCTTTTAAATCCTAAAGGAGAAGACATTCACCAATGTTTTACCATTGCTGACTAGGGGTGTAAATGATCGTCGAAATGTATCGATGCATCGATTCTACGGCCGACAATTTAATTGAATCGTATCAAGGGGGCCTTCTTACTGTACGTGTCAGTATCAAAAATAATCGGTGGCCCCTGTCCAATGCCCTAGCTCCATAACATAGTAGAAGTGAAAAAGTGGGCCTAATTGGGAAAAATCGAATCGTATCGAATGGTATCGTATCGTGGGGAATTCATAAGTATCGCAAATAATCGAATCCCTGCTTTAAAAAATCGATACCGTTTCGTATCGTCTTGGGGGGTGTGATTTATTGCTGACACTGTCAAAATGGCCTTTGCCATGCCAGTACTCTCATCAGTGGTGCAGTAGTGGAGGGATGCAAGCAGGGCATTGACAGCTTTGCCAAGGCCTGGGACAAAGTCAACTGAAAGGGCCCCCCTTCTAAATAAATACAATGGACTGAAGACCCAAACTCTGGGCCCCCTCTTTTCCTGTGGCCGGGACAACTGACCCCTTTGCACCCGGCCCCCCCAGGCCCTACCCCAGTATGGTGGGCCCTACCAATTCTTTGCCCCGCGGCCCTGAATGCAATTATTCCGCCATTCACACTCGTACTGTAAAAAAAAATCTGAATTTGACCCGTCGTGTGCAAAACCCTGCTCTGAAGACTCAACTTTGTGGTACTACGACAATGATGACTGCAGAAGGAATGTCTCATGTTGTTCTCATTGGTTATCTTTTATCTTTTGCTTATCGTTGACCGGCACTGATATGAGATCTGGCTGCAGATCGATAGACGATAAGACAGACGATAGACGATAAGAGCTTGTGCCGGTATGCAGGTGTAGCTTGTGTGTTGACACTCTTCTGGGAAAGGTGCTGTAAATTTTATAGGAAATTAATATATGACCTGATTTTATTAACACCTGATTGTTTTATATGTACCCTCGTCTGTCTTAAGTCAATAATTATTAATAACTATCTGTAAACACTAAAGCACGGTTGTGTTTAAGCCTGTCTTCATTGTGAAGAATTTTGTTTCCTACAAAAGCCATGTGGTAGTAAAACTGGCTGTAATATGCTGAGCTGTACCTTTAAAATAATCAATCTCTCTTACTAACCCCCAACTTCTTCCTCTCTAAATTCTCTCTCTCTCTCTCTCTCTCTCTCTCTCTCTCTCTCTCTCTCTCTCTTTCTCTCTCTCTCGCTCTCCTTTGCTCTGCATGTCTGACGGCTTACAGTAAGGCTGGGGTGGTGGTGGTGGTTGGTGCTGCTGGTTCTGAACCCTCAGGACATGTAGTGCGAAAACATTATTCATCATCGGCACAACAGTAAACTTCCTGCTCCACTACACGGCCCACAGATGGCAAGCTGTTTGGCCCTAACGAGATGCATACCAGCTCTGAAGGCTCCTGAGACGGATTGGGCCTCCCACCAGCTCTATGCGATGATGGCGGGCCACATACTACAGACCTCTCTCCTCCTCCTCCTCCTCCTTGCCTTTCCTCCTCCTCCTCCTCCTCCTCTTCCTCCTCCATGCCTCTCCTCCCCTATGCTTCTCCTCCACCATGCCTCTCCTCCTCCACTGTTGCCATATTGTGTGGTTTCCTGCCCAATTGGGCTGCTTAGGATGGCCGTCTGCAGGTAAAAGCAGTCAAAAATGGGCATTGGGTTGTTTTTCTGTAGATTTGTGGTCATTGAAATCAAAATAATTTAGTGCATCCAGGCGCTGATTTTTTTTGTTTGCTTATTATTTTTGTAGCATTTTTTGGGCTGGATGTTTTCAGACACATCTGGCAACCCTGTCCCTCCCTGTCTGCCTTCCTCCCTCCTGTGCTCTCCCCCATGCCTCTCCTCCTCCATCACCCTGTCCCATCCCTCCTTCCACCTCCCACCTTACCAACCAGCCTCTGCCATGGCCTCCTCCTATCCTTCCCTCTGTCCCACCCAGTCAACCAGCCTCCTCCATCCCCCTCTTCCTCCCTCCTCCTTCCCTCCTCCTTCCCTCCACCCTCCCTCCTCCTCTCCCTTCTCCCTCCCTTCCTTCACCTCCCTGCCAACCAGCTTAAGCCATGGCCTCCTCCTCTCCCTCCCTCCACCTCGTTTTCAACCGGCCTCCTCCATCCCCTCTCCCTCCCTCCACCCCTCTGTCAGCCATGGCCTCAGGCTCTTTTACATAATAAAAAGGATCTCCTGGATCTCCAACTCACAGTGTAAAATTACGTCAGATTTTCTAAGAACTTCGTTCCTACAATTAGATCAAAATGTTTTCGTGTATTACCAAACAGGCTGATGGATAATCAGTCAGACATGTCCAGCTCCCCACACACGCCACATGCACACCCAAACCCCCCCTCCACCCTGAAAAACACACACACACACACACACACACACACACACACACACACACACACACACACACACACACACACACACACACACACACACACACACACACACACACACACACACACACACACACACACACACACACACACACACACACACACTCATGCACCATCACTCCACCATCTGAGGTTTCTACTCTCTGACTCAGCCTGTACAGACTGTGTGGTTGGGGCAGTGACTAAACAAGTGTATGTCGTGCCTCTGCTCTGCTCTGCTCTGCTCTGCATGACCCAAACACCCTCAGTACTGCGTGCCTGCCTGTCCTTACTGTCAACCCTCCGCGGGAAGCCAATTTCTGACTTATTTCCTGCTGTCTTTCCTATTCTGTATTTTCCGGAGAAATTTCTGATTTTTCACACTATCAAAAAAAGCAAAATTACAACCTGCACAAGCGCAAAGTTTTGCATCAGCCCCAGGCCATTTGATCGTCAAAACAACAAAGAGAAGCTCATATTTAATTCGTTTTTAAGCTGTACATGCTCCTTTTGAAACATAAGCATGCGCTGGCCTCGGCCCATGTTGACTGTCAGTGTGAAAAGCAGAGTAGAACCCACCACCTGACTTGTTCACACCCGCTGTCATTATTTTGCCTATTGACAATTTCCAGGGTTTTTTTGGCGTAAAATCTGGGAATTATCACATTTTTTTTTCAAGGTCAAAGTTGACAGGTATGCCTTACACTGCCACTGGGATTTTCTGACCTCACCTCCAGGCTTTGTAACCTCACCTCCTTGCCCCAGAAATACTTTTAAAAAAGCAACAGAGGGGTGCAAAAGGCCCCTTTTTAGAAACCTCTTGTCTGGAATCTCTTCCATTGGGATTGAACTCGTCAAACGTCAGCTGCTGGCCTCCACCACAACAACGTACAGGGAAGCTGCCAGGGAGGGACGAGTGGGTAAGCTGTCCCGGGCCCAGGAAAAAGGGGAGCACACATTGTACTTGGCCTAGTCAAAGCTGTAAGTGGCCACCACCAACCTGCTTTGTATCGATCTGGACAAACACAGCACAGGAATCCAAAGGTGCAGCAACTGCATACTTGTTGAACGAATGAATGGAAATTTCAGGTTGACACACACAAGGTATAAAAGGTCACCATATGCTTTCATCGATTGTTTTAAGTAAAGCAAAATCCCCCAGTTTCGACACTACCGCTGCCATCTGCTGCGATAAGTATGTTTGCTTTTAGCATTTGATTTGTGTTTCTAATTTAATGTCACAACCTGAGTCACGGCAGTGAAATGGCAGCTGTGAATTCCAGAGCGTCCTTTCAACTTCCTCAGAAGATGACATTTAAACAGAACACGCTGGCTATCGACCGCAAGTGAAACAGACGGGGAAAGGGCCGCTGCTAAGGTTTTGAAGGCCCGAAGCATAACTGGTCAGGAGGCCCCCCTAGTTTTTTTTTATAGTCAATCTCAATTTAGGAGGCCCCAATTTTGGGTGCAAAGTGGTTGAGGCCCTAAGCACTCTCCTTACTCTGCTTATGCCTAGTGGCAGCCCTGCAGACGGGGAAGGGAAGATGCCGAGGCTGTGTTGTTATTATTATTATTATTATTGTTGTTATTATTTAATTATGAGGTGGGGGGCCTCCTGACCAGTTATGCTCAGGGCCTCCAACACCTTTGGAGCGGCCCTGGGAAGATGTCTAGGCTGTGACCCCTGGCTGCGGAGCTTCACGGCCGGGAGCTCATCAGTCATGTTTCACTTCCCGGCAAGTGAAGTGTGCAAGTGTTTAAGTGTGCAGTGTGTATAGTCTGTGACTATGTGGTCTGTATATGTCCCGTCAAATGGTGTATATTAAGAAGCTACAGTGTGAGAGAAGTTAAAACAAGGAAAGACAGATGTAAAGGTTGATAGCAACACTTGTGCTGCCTCTCCCTCACTCACTTACATCCTTAATATTCACACAGTCCCTTGTGAAATCCAGACAGGAAGAAAAAAGAAAAACATGCGAACCAGCTGTGTAGTTTCATCCTGTTTCTAATTTCTGATTGGTTGTACAGTACATCTGGTTGCTTTTCTTTAACATATAACCAGGAAGTTGACAGGTGGGACAAAGGGGTCAGTTGTCCCAGGCCCAAGGAGACGGGGCCCAACATTTAGTTTGCATGACACATTATGTATTGAGTGGGGGGCCCTTTCAGATGACTTTGTCCCGGGACCAGCCGAAGCTGTCAGCGGCCCTGCATGCAAACAGCATGTGTGGTTACTTGACTAGTCCACTACTAACTATACTGTATTTCTGGTTATCTATTCAATTCTGAACACATGTGTGTTACAGATAGTCAGGGTTTCTAAGTGCCTACGTTTCCACAGTGATATGGAAACTGTGCTGTGTGAAAAAAATCCTCCCAAAGTAGGCCAGTTAAAGCTGAATTACTACAAGACTTTATTTTTCTTCAGAACCTAACCCAAACACTGGATTCAATTTATTTTCTTTTGGGAAGAGGGTATTCTCTCGGATATTATCTGGCGAGGGGATTGTTTTGAGAAGGGTGTCACCGTGTGAAACCTCTCTGAAGCCTCCCATCAGTGCCACAGTTAACCCTTCATAGGGCACACAAATTTCATCTCCAGAGGGAAATTTTCAGGTTCCAGGTCACTGCTGATTGGTAAACTGTCATGATATATCACTATATCTGTCTGAAAGCCTGATTTCTCCTGAAGAATTCGATATAACTTGGGTGTACACCCTTGTAGAGAAGCATGGCAAGGGCATTTGTGATAGGTGTGCAAGTAATCGGAAGTGATCAAATACACAAGTGCTCTAAATGCACAAGTGACTACTTGCCCTATAAAGGGTTAACCCACCCCCCCCTCCCTCATCCCCCGACACCTCACCCTAACCCTCACCCCTATACAAACCAATGTTGTTTTCCCATTAAATAGAAAATGAAAGAGCAGGAAATGGGGTAGAAAAAGTTGTAAGAGCCCAATTACATTCGTAGAGTAAAATGCCCATATCTTCACGTACAGTACGTAGTGGTGCTCTCTTGACTCCTCTCCAGACGCTGATGTGGTGGTGAGGTTGCGGGGGGGAATCGGGGGGGCATGTTCAGGGCCTGATTTCTGTGTTCTGCCTCCCAGGAAATGGACACCCAATCTGGCAGGGAGGGCAGGATTTGGTCGAGGCACCACCCCCCTCCCCCTCCCCCTCCCGTGGAACAGCGGACCCAGGGAGGTCAACAGGGGAGGAACAAAGGTGTCCGTTGTCCCGGGCCCAAGAGGAGAGGTGGGGACAGAATTGAATCCTCATTACATTGAATGTTTTGGATGGGGAGTGTAGGGGGGGGGGGGGGTGGGTGCTTTCACATGACTTTGTCCCAGGACCAGTCAAGGCTGTCACCAGTCCTGAGCGGACCCCCGAGTCTCTGGGGGGGGGGGGGGGGGGGGGGGGGGGGGGGGGGCAACACAGGTCCCCAGTCCTGGTCCCAGCAGTTGTCAAATGTTCCCACAAACACCAGATAAGCATCTCGTATGTTCTGTGTGCCATTTTTTAAAATCCATAAACCAATACATAAATAACAGATTTGGGAACAGATTGACTCAAGTCCTTGCAAAGTTGGTTTGCAAATTCTAGAGCGAGAAACATCTTATAATATTATGCTGTGGTTGAACATTTTTACTTGGAAAGGAAAGTGAGCTACCTGACCTGATGCACGGCACCAGGCAAGACGACAGAGGGGGGGAAGGGGTCAGTTGTCCCGGGCCCAGGGACAGAGGGGGCCCAGAATTGACTTCTCATTACATTGTATGCATTGGGTGGGGGGCCCTTTCAGATGAGTTTGTCCTGGGCCTAGTCAAAGCTATCAGCGGCCCTGCATGTCACAAATATTCCCATGGCAGTTAGGCTCTTACCATCAGAAAGTGCCTTACAAGTACGAGTTTTGGAAGTGTAATACAATATAACCATTGACTAATTTGGACCATAGCAATGAAATGTGTTACAGATTGCAATCCAATATCAAGAGTATAATATGGTGAATTCAGGTAAATTGGGCCACTTTGTTGTTGTTGCTTATAAGCGAATGGCCCAAAGTGGCTCAATTTACCTGAATTCACCATACCTGTACAAGATCAGAAATGTTTGTTTTTGCATACAGACTTGATGCTATAATTGTGGCCTAATTGTTGCTTTTTAAAAAAGATTTTTTGTTTTTGGTCTTTTTCGACTCTGTTTGATAGGACAGTGTGAGAGGTGAACAGGAAGCGAATTGGGAGAGAGACGGGGGGGAGGGGTCGGCAAACGACCCGGGCCGGGAATCGAACCTGGGCCAGCCGCATGGCAGGCGAGTGCCCTACCGATTGACCACAGCAGGGCCAGGCCTACTTGTTGCCTAAGGTGAGGTATGACATCATGTCCATTACACATCAGTAAGTTTCATTGTACAAGTTTACAAGTTACAAGTTTACAAGTTTATTTATTTAAAAAGGGACAGCATATATTACCAGCATTTAAACAAAAATGCTAAATAAACACAAGATTAAAGCCATGAGGCTAATTTCCATCTTTTGTCCCTTGACAGGTTTGATGTTCCTTAAAAAAACAAGGTTAAAACAAAACTAAAAATACACAGTTATAGTACACAGTTGTAAAATTATAGAGTCAAAGATATTTCACACATTTTAAAAATAAATAATACAAAATACAATTACAAGTTGCAATACCCAAATAAGTTAAAGAACAGCTGCCAGTACTAGTAGCATAACTATGTGAAATTATGTTGACAGCATTGACAATCCAGTAACTGTTTACTGAATGAGTTTACTGTTGACAGTTATCTAATTATGCTGGGAATTGTGTTCCAGGTGTGAGAGAATCTGTAAGAGAAAACAGCCTGACTAAAAGCGCTCTTTCTAAATGGAACAGAGCAATCACCCCTGGAACTGGTACAGTACGTGGGCCTGAGTAATGTGTAAGCACATTATGGTAAGTGTAGAATATTTCAAGCAAAGAATGTTTGTGAACTACTGTTTTGTTGGTGAATTCAAGCAATACGTATTACATGACCAAACGTGCATCACTTCTAACTCATGTGGCCTCACAAACATTGGAAACGATAGCGTAAACATGATAATAAATTCACTATTATACAGTAAGGAATAGACTACATAGTAAACAGCACACACACACACACACACACACACACACACACACACACACACACACACACACACACACACACACACACACACACACACACACACACACACACACACACACACACACACACACACACACACACACACACACACACACACACACACACACACACACACACACACACACACAGATGAACACACAGACAT
>NC_085861.1:12772826-12787826 GCF_034702125.1 Engraulis encrasicolus
CCTCCTGCCCAAAAACGACTGTTCTGTTCACAGAGCGTTTCGTGTCAGATTCAGAACTCTGTCTGGTGTCTGGATTAGCCACATGCTAACTCACCCTGAAGGTACATGGGTTGCCACGGTAACCACACAGAACCTTCCCTCCAAAACAACAACAATGACAACGGCACCAACAAAACCCAGGTGGCACTTGCTGTACTGTCAGCTGCACTCACCCGTTCGCTATGGTGGTGGCCCAGCCTGCTGACAGGAAGGGGGTGGGGGCAAACAGGTATGTTGTCCTGGCCCCTGGGGGGGGGGCAGAATTGGGTCCCCATTACATTATACTGTATGACTTGAGAGTTTGGCCCTTTCAGATTTATTTTGTCCTAGGGCCCAGCCATAGCTGTCAGCAGCCCTCGCTGATGGCAGCAGTGGTGGTGGTGGCAGGGGCTGGTCTAGGGCAAAAATAGGGTCCGGGCACTTTAGGCTTAAAGGGGCCTCTCATAATAAGCGGCGCAGAACTGACTCACCGGTGGGCATACCTGTCAACCATCCCTAATTTCCCGGGAAAATCCCTATTTTTGACTCATTTCCCGATTTCTTTCCGATTTGAATTTTTTCCCGGAAATATCCCGGATTTTTCACATTATCAAAAAACACCGTTGGAGCTGTAGGCTATTTATAGGCTACCCACGGCCCTGTCCGACGAGCCACACCCCCTCTTGAAGAGAGAGACAGAGGGTCTTGGTTATCAAGCTACCTGCCAGAAGACGGTATGCCAGACACCAAGAATTGAAGTTCCTTGAAAATACGAGCTGTCAACCTCGAGCTCCGTAGCGCTTGTTCGCCCACTCTTTCCCTCAGAAACCGTCAGTTCATGCAACGCATAAAACAGCCTCGTAACAGCGAATCATGCGATTAACCTAATCCCAACCTGTACCAGCATGAAGTTTAACACGAACAAACAACTTGTGCGACAAAACAACAAGAAGAAACTCATTGCGCTCATTTCATTGATTTGTTTTCATTGCATTGTTTCTCCACGCTGTAAAACGTGTGCTGAGGGATTTTAGACAGAATCTGTCTTTGCACGCGCGCTGTTGTGAAAAGCAGAGTAGAACGCACTGTCCAATCTGTCTCTGTCATCCCGTTGCTGTCAAAATTTGGCATTTAGAAATTTTCCCGGATTTTGGGAGCTCAAAGTTGACAGGTATGCCGGTGGGCCCTGCATCCTTGTGGGCCCCTATTTTCAGAAATGTAAAAAAATAAAAATAAAATTACATTTCTGAAAATAGGGGCCCAGAAGGGTGCATGGCCCATCAGGATATACCCGCTTTGCCAGATGGCCAGTCCAGCCCCAGGTGGTGGTGACCTGTGGCAAGCTCCCTGGCGGCCACTTCTGAAACCTGCTCCCCTAATGGCATTAAGGGCCCAGAGTACTTTACCTCAAGTGTTGCCAAGCGGAGGGGGGAGACCAAAAAGGTGTGGTGGGTGAACGAGGGGGTGTAGGGGTTTGGGTGGGAGGCTTGTGAGTGGTGTTTTGGGAGGGGAGGAGAGGAGAGGGGGTAAAGTTGAACAGTTGAATGTAAGCAGATGGCACTGTTTTACTTTCTGGCAGGCCAGCTGGAGCTTACTTAAACTGATGACTTCGTAATGAAACGCTGGGGCACTCACACGCCAAATACGGCACCCATTGCATGTACTCACACACACACGCACGGACGCACATACGCGCGCATACACACACGCGCACACACACACACACTCACGGACGCCCATACGCGCGCATACACACAGACACAGACACAGACACAGACACAGACACACACACACACACACACACACACACACACACACACACACACACACACACACACACACACACACACACACACACACACACACACACACACACACACACACACACACACACACACACACACGTAATTCCACATTTGAGTGCCTGTACTCTCTCTTTCCCTATGACACATGCACATACACACATGTATGCACATGCGCATGCACGCACACTCACACACACACACTAGACACACACACGTAATTCCACATATAATTTGGCTCAAGGCAGTGGATGGTACCAAGAACACTGAAAGCCTGAAAGGGTGACAAGTTGTGGGAATGAGGTGTGTGACCGTGTGTGTGTGTGTGTGTGTGTGTGTGTGTGTGTGTGTGTGTGTGTGTGTGTGTGTGTGTGTGTGTGTGTGTGTGTGTGTGTGTGTGTGTGTGTGTGTGTGTGTGTGTGTGTGCGCGTGCGCGTGTGTGTATGTGTGTGTGTGTGTGTGTGTGTGTTTGTGTGTATGTGTGTGTGTGTGTGAGAGAGTGTTGGCTCAGACCACCCGGCTATATATGATGAAAAATCTGCAGAAACATGGCACAAGAGAAACCCGTCGTATTTCTCCTATCATTTGTTCTGACACAACAGCGAAGAAAACAAGATGCCGCCATTAAAACCATAAAATATGCCCTCCAGTGCTTTAAAAGTCATTCCTTACTTGTGAAGAGAGGCCGTGGAAGAACAACAGCAAAAGAGAGAGAGAAAAAAGCCCTCTACACACCTTACAAGGTCAGACAGGATTCACACTGCCCCTCTCTCCCCAGCGTCAAGTGCTTGCCTGGAAGTCGGAGGCAATAACTTCACTTACTGTAATGCGTTTGGACGCGGTCCTGTATGACACTTGCACGACAGGCCTGACTGAAAGAGAGAGAGAGAGAGAGAGAGAGAGAGAGAGAGAGAGAGAGAGAGAGAGAGAGAGAGAGAGAGAGAGAGAGAGAGAGAGAGAGAGAGAGAGAGAGAGAGAGAGGGGAGTGGATAACGTCCAAGACTTTGCTCATTAATGTAAGTTGTCAAACCGCCACCTCAAGACACCACACACACACACACACACACACACACACACACACACACACACACACACACACACACACACACACACACACACACACACACACACACAAGCACAGACAAAAACATACACAAATATACACGGAAAAGCACACACACACACACACACACACACACACACACACACACACACACACACACACACACACACACACACACACACACACACACACACACACACACACACACACACACACACACACACACACCGTAAATACTACAGACAGCACATTTTCCAATGTATTACAGTACACAACATTTGCAAATGCAACATGCTCTGCATTGACTTCCATTTTACAATTTTATAGCCTATTCTGTGTGCGTGTGTGTGTATGTGTGTGTGTGTATGTGCATGTGCATGCGCATACTTGTGTGTGTGTGTGTGTGTGTGTGTGCGTGTGCGCACGTGTAAGTGTGTGTGTGTGTGTGTGTGTGTGTGGTCATGTTTTCTCTCCAGTGTTGTTGAGTGAGGACAACATTACCAGTGAGTGATTGGTGACCTACTGGCTTGCTGTTCTCCCATATGGAGAACCCCCCCTCGCCTCCCTCCCTCCCTCCCTCGCTCTTAAAGCACACACATCAGCTAATTGCACTCTTTACGTAAGCAATCCACTTGAATTAACATTTTAGCGACGTAGTATTGCTAAAAAGCACCTCTAATATGTCTCTTTTCTCGTTTGCAAATGGTATGCACAAGTGTGTAGCTTACACCTGCAAGTACCACTGTGAGTGAGAGTGAGTGTACGTGTGTGTGCGTGTGTGTGTGTGTGTGTGTGTGTGTGTGTGTGGAGAGAAAAGGGTGGGGCCCAGGATTGCGCCCTCATTACATTATGTGTATTGTGTCAGGGGGCCTTTCAGATTACTTTGTCCAGGGCCCGGCCAAAGCCACCAGGCGCCCTGGAAACAGCCATTTGGTGAGTGTTCCAGTAAGTCCACTCATCGCTCTGGCTTTTACTTTATTCCAGTGGTTCTCAACCTCTTTTGAATAAACACCCCCTGCACCTCATCAGAAGTCTACCAACGCCCCCTTGACCTCATCATAATTATGCCAACAACCCCTTAGTATTAAAACTTAGACTTATGACCCACAATAGCAACTAAGCGCCGGCCTCCCTCAGTTGTATCCTTCTCAACACCCCCCTAGTCCCCACAGGGGGGGCTATAAACCCCCCGTTGAGAAACATGATTTTATTCCCTAGTAGCCATCTTCAGCGTTCCCAAAATGGGACTCCACCAGCTGGTCATACTGTACCGTATGGCTCCCCTCACCAACCAGTGACCCGTGCTCTACGCACTGGCAAGTGGATTTAACTGGAAACAAAGGACCACGATTGCCATATCAGATTTTTATTTGATGTATTTATTGATCATTTAGTCCTTTTTTACAGCTTCGAACTTGGCTTGTCGCACACAGGCGCCGCGCGCTGATGAGGTATCGAGTGCAAGGCGTCCGCTCCGCAAGACTGTGTGTAATTATGTACGCAGAACATACGCCCCGAAGTTTCGCTTTCCTTTGTCATCATGCACCAGCTTTGACCAGAATAGTGTTGTGACGTTCATATGAATCGATTCTTTTGAACGGCTCCAAGAAGTGAAGGATGGGAACCGAGGCAGAGCTGGGGGAGTCACCCTCGGGGAGCCACTTGTCCATTTTTGTTCATTTTTCATTCGTTTTGAGTATGCGACCTTCACCTGAGTACTTAAATTTGGGGGAAAAAACATAAGTGTCTGCCTCAGAAAGTGGCAGAAATGGTTATTCGAAGAAAAATGAGAAGAAAATTACCTGAAGGTGGAGTAAAAAAATGCTATCTTCTTATGTAACACTGAATAAATAATTAAAAATCGTTCAAAAGAGCCATTTTTTTTAAACGGGTCTTTGAAAAAAAACGAGCCTGCCACAATGATCCGGATCCCATCAAAGAGCCAAAAAATCCCATCTCTAGAACAAAGTGTTTCCCAATTCAACTCCCCTCATCCCCATCCACATCCCCATTTCCACCCGCTCGACAACACCCCAAACAACACCCCTACCAAACCCCCCCACCCACCCTTTTTACACTTCCCTCGCGTTCCCAATCTGCAGAGTTAATGATGTGCTTGCTTGTAACCACGATCGTAATCATGGCAACTTTTATTTGACTGGTGGTGGTGGTGTGGCTGTCTGCAGTTGTGCTGTTCTCTGCTCTGGCTGCTCTGCATTGCACTGCGCTGCCTGCACTCGTGTTCAAGGGAAGCTGACAGGGGGGGCAGTTGTCGCAGGCCCAGGGAGAGGGGGGCCCAGGATTGGGCTCTCATTACTTGGTATGTATTGGGTGGGAGGGCCCAACCAAAGCTGTCACCAGCCCTGTGCGCGCGCACACACACACACAGACACACACACAGACACACACACAGACACACACACACACACACACACACACACACACACACACACACACACACACACATTTTAACTACTTTATTTATGTCCGCAATTCATAATATGTACATATGGGCATAAATGTTACAGATTCAATGATTCCAGTCACAATCCAATGCGGGTCTCAAAATAAGAACAGTTTTAAGGATACAAACAACACCTCCTTCTCCAAATGCATACACACACGCACATGCATGCACACACGCACGCACGCACGCACGCACGCACGCACGCACGCACGCACGCACGCACGCACGCACGCACGCACGCACGCACGCACGCACTCACTCACTCACTCACTCACTCACTCACTCACTCACTCACTCACACACACACACACACACACACACATTATACACACACACACACACACACACACACACACACACACACAAACACACAACACACCACACACACACACACACACACACACACACACACACACACACACACACACACACACACACACACACACACACACACACACACACACACACACACACACACACACAGACACACAAACAGACACACTCACATACTCGGGCCACACCTCTCGTGGCACCACACGCCCATGAGCTCAGTGTGTCCAGCCAGTGTGTGACATTGGGACTGCATGACTTTGACGGAGTGTGTGAGTGCTGCTGCATTTGTTAATGTCAGTGTGTGTGTGTGTGTGTGTGTGTGTGTGTGTGTGTGTGTGTGTGTGTGTGTGTGTGTGTGTGTGTGTGTGTGTGTGTGTGTGTGTGTGTGTGTGTGTGTGTGTGTGTGTGTGTGTGTGTGCTTGAGCATACTACATCACTGAGCAGTGTGTGACCAGAGGTCTATGAGAGTGTGTGTGAGAGAGTGGGGGAGTTTGCTAATACCGTACCAGGTTGTGAGTATTAGTGGGGTCGTAATAGGCTCAGTCATTTCAAATTGATGTTAAAGTTTGGTTTTCACTTCCAAGTTGAAGTTTAGGGTCTATAGAACAATTTGAGTTCGAGTGTCAAACACACAGATAACAAAATGGCCTGCGGGGGGCGCTCTAAAATATATAAACTGCTATAACTTTTGATTAGTTAAACCAAATTTAACATATGAGGTATGTATGGATTCAACATGAAGAGGAGAAACCAGTGGGCTAAATAGTTGGTTACCAGATTAAAGACACACTATGTAATAAACACACGTTTAGCCAATGGACAGCTAAATCCGGGCTTTTTTAAGATAAAGGGTGGAAATGCCCTCCAAGTTGCAATGAAACATGATTTATTGTTACAATTTATTGTAAATAAAGCCTGGATTATCACTTAACTTGATTTAGGATACAGATACAGATACTTAGGATACATATAAACAAATATAGCTGCATAAAGCCTATGTGGTACTAGCTTTTTTTCAATCAAGCCATCATTTAATTCACAACTTAAACACTTTATATCTGGAAGAAAGTAAATCAATAATAATAATAATAATGATGATGATGATGATGATGATGATAAATACTATGGGGAACATCATTTTTTCTTGCATTCAAAAAGTGAACAGAAGACCATAGGGCTAACATTTATTCCAATACTCCACTCTACAATAACTATGACAGAGAACAGATGTAAAAACAGTCAGTGGTCAGTCTTAGAAATTGTATGTGCACTTGCACAGACGTGTGCACTTTAACTCAGGGTTCGTACGGTCATGAAAAACCTGGAAAAGTTATGGAATTTGAAAATTCAAATTTCCAGGCCTGGAAAAGTTATGGAAAACGTATTTTTGGTCAAAAGTTTTGGAAAAGTCATGGAAATCCATCCAGTGTTTCATCAATTATCTTTATGAAGTTGATACCGCGGCGTAATAAAATGTAAATGTTCGAGTTCTCGTGGAAATGTTGTCTAGTGCAGGCTGCGTCTGCCTAACCATGTGTTGCCAAATTGAGTGGGTTTCAAATAACGCATGTTGTAATGGCTCCAGGCGGGTTTCAAGCGTTTTTGGCGCTAGAAATCAGTCACACCTGGCAACCCGCCTCGTAACGCGCGAGCTAGATGTAGTGTGTGCGTGGTGGTGAGAGGTGATCATAGTTCTAATCCTAGAAAAGAAATGTGGTTCTGTACGATATTACAGCATGTCGCGAAGTGTTACTTCAACAATGCGCGGCTTAACTTTCTGAAAAGATGATCAACAATGGCTGGAGAGGACGAAAGTTTGGATGTGTCCGTCCGATATGGGCGAAGCAGCGGCACTTGTTAGCCACCTGAAGGGCAAGATGCAGCAGGCGGTTACCTCAGCTACTAACAGGTTAGCAGTTATACGCGTTGTAAAATATTTAGCGGTTCCACTGAAACGTAGCTAATGCCAAAAGGAATACAATCCTAAGACCTGTTTGGTCTTGGTTTAATTTGCCAGCTAGGGCACCAAGCGAACCTTTATGCTTTCGGTAAGCCCCGAGATTTTGATATTAATAAGCAATGCACCTGCTGCCTGCGAGTGAACTTTTACAGTGTGCTGAAAGATTACATGAAATCCATACTGTAGTCTATGTGCAGTTGACCGCGAGCCAAACGATTACCAATGTCGGCATGACGCGCCTGTTTTGAAATACGGTATAAACGGCAGCGTGACTAGAGTTTGAAAAAGTCATCTGTGGCTTTGTTTTCAAATCGGTCAGATCGCTGCAACACAAAATGAAACTCACCCTAGCATCTTCTTGAGTGGGCGTCAGACTAGAACTATGCCATGAGCAGTATCTCCTTTTTTTTTTTTGCTCCAGCAACGACCACAACAAATGACAAAACATTATCATTCTTACAGGAGAACTGTTGTGCTTAGGCAGGTGTAGTAGGCAGGCCTATGATTTCTTACTTGGGCAGGATGAGCATTTATCCATCTCTATAGAGAGCATGTTGATACAAATTTGTCTTCATGATGATTTCATGACCTAATTTGCTATAGGCTGGCCTAGGCCTAATCATTTTCATTTCTGACTGTACATTAGACAAGCGAATTATATAACATTGGTGAATATAGCAGAATTAATGTAATACAACATGAAGTATAATGGTTGCTTATAGCTTGTAGTAAAAGATAACCTATAGTAGCCTATGAATATGTTTATTGTTTACATATTTGTAATATAGGCTATGTACTACTATATAATATAATATGCCATAGTCTATAGTATAAATATATACAGTAATTACATATTTATAATATAGGCTGTAATATAATACGCCCCCACCCCCTGCGCGCGATTGGTCATTGGTTTTTCGGTCCTGGAAATTCAGAAAAAGGTTTTGGAAAAGTCATGGAAAAGTCATGGAAAAAAATTGGTGAAAAAGTGTATGAACCCTGTTAACTCTGCCTTCATGCACTTGCACCGAGATCTGGCAGGTCTATTTGTACAAGTACTAGTACAGCTGCACTTCACCTCTAGTTGGAAAACATCTTTGGCAACTGCATTGCTTTGGTAGTGTAGTCCAAATCTGGGAACTGTTCATTTGTTACCAGATTGGCAGGCATTTCTGGCAAATGCAGATAATAAGAACGGTTTTCATTCCTGTCAACTATGGTGGTAACAAATGGACAGTTCCCAGAGCAGATGACTGTGTCTACCATGTATGAATAGTCCTATAGTATTATTTAGTATTCTTGCCAAAGGAATCTGCTTGCCCCCAGCAAGCATACTAATTGTTCTCCAACAGTTTATTTAGTATGCTTGCGGGAAAGCATATTAATTGTTCATCAACAGTTTATTATTATTCTACATTTTCCATTCACCTTGGCATATGGGAATCGCCATTCATTAGTACGGCGGCTTTGAATCGTTGCAGCGTTCGAGATAGAGACACGGTTCGAGTGCCAAAACGAACGGCTCGAAAAGGTCTCAGGGTGCAGTATTTTTCGCTGGCCTACCCCCTTTCATTCGTTCACCAGACTTGTTTTTCCTCAGTTTTCTCTCCGTTTTCCCCCTCATTGAAATGAATGGTAGACTGGTCAAGATGATAATGTCACAAACTGTGGCAGTTAGAGTGAGAGGTGACCTGTCCTGGGGTTTTTGTATCAACTAGGTAAAGGCATTGTCAGAGAGGTATTGGCTCTGAATACAAACTGTGTGAAGATCATAAGCCAACTCTTAAAAAATGTTTCAAAGAGAGCAGTAAAATCCCTATGATGTGACCCCATTCACTTACAAAAAAATGTGTGAGAACAGCTCAGCGCATAGGCCTGAATATGTCCATTTTGACTGAACCATTTGGCCCAGAAAAGTGATCTCAGCTTTGACATGAAGAGCAGGTTTGTGCCATTTGTGTGTCAATATCATCTGACAACTTGCAAAACTTTTGGAGATATGACAAGCGTAAAAATAAGGCTGCACATATTACTCAGCTATTGACTGCCAAACTGTCACCTTTAGAATCTTCAGTCATACACACACACACACACACACACACACACACACACACGCAGCCTTGTAGAACTTTAGACCTCTGCTGTCAGTAAGTGGCAGTGGCCTACTGGGTAGGGTGTTGGTCTGTCAGAGGGTTGCAGGTTCGAATCCCACCCTTACCTCTCCCTACCCACCCATTGCTGAAAGGCACCTGAAGCATATCCATGCACGCACACGCACGCACGCACGCACGCACGCACGCACGCATGCACGCACGCACGCACGCACACACACACACACACACACACACACAGACACACACACACACACACACACACACACACACACACACACACACACCTCTCTCACAGAGACACACACACACACACACACACACACACACACACACACACACACACACACACACACACACACACACCTATCTCTTTCCCTCGTGTTTCTGTGTGTGTATACAACAGCTCTGTGTGTGTGTGTGTGCATAATCCGCAAGCATACCAATAGCATTGTCTCTCCGGAAATGCAGTCTTATTATTATTATTATTATTGATTTATTTTCTTCCAGATATAACGTTTTTTTGTGATTTTATGTGTGAATAGAATATGGCTTCATCGAAAAAGTTGATACTCGTGATCCTAAATTCATAAACTCAAAGTTGCAAGTTGGGTCCTAAATATCACATAGGCTTTATGCAGCCATATTTGCGTATAGGTATCCTAGTTATCTTTGTGTTTAAGGGATATTCTGAACAAATCAAGTTGAATGATATACCAGGCTTAATTTACAATAACTTGTAACAATAAATTATGTTTCATTACAACTTGGAGGGCATTTCCACCCTTTATCTTAAAAAAAACCCTGAATTTTGCTGTCCATGGACTAAAAGTGTGTTTATGACATAGTGTGTCTTTAATCTGGTAACCAAATACTTAGCTCATCAGCTCCTCCTCTTAATGCTGAATCCATGCATACCTCATATGTTAAATTTGGTTAAACTAATAAAAAGTTATAGCAGTTTATATATGTTAGAGCGCCCCCCGCAGGCCATTTTGTTATCTGTGTGTTTGACACTCGAACCCAAATTGTTCTATAGACCCTAAACTTCAACTTTGGAGTGAAAACCAAACTTTAACACAAATTTGAAATGACTGAGAAAAAATGCATATGCCTACGACCCCACTATATGTGATTGACTATTTGGTAGGAAAGATTGTGTAAGTGTACTATAGGGCTGAATTTGTGTGAGAATGTGGGACGTTGGAACCAGTGGCGATTAGTGTTGTGCTGTTCGTGAAAGAATCAATTATTTTGAATGGCCCCTAGATGTGAACGATGGGAGTCGAATCATAGCTGGGTGCCACTGTTTTTCTTTTTTGTTCATTAATTTGGTTGGTTTGAGCATGTGATCATCACATGAGTACTTGAATTTGAGGAAAAAAACAAGTGCGTCTGCCACACTTGGGCAAAATGACCTAGAAGTGGAATCAAAAATGCTATCTTCTTAACACTGAATGAATAAATAATAAAAAAAAACATTTTATTGAACAGCTCTTTGAAAGGAACGAGCCACTAAGATTCGGGTCATAGAGCCGCAAATCCTCATCTCTAGTGGTGATCCTACAGTTACTGGCGCCCCAGGCGACGCCCCGCTCCAAGGACCGTCCCTTCATGTGGCTGACTGAATGTGTCATCATAAACTTGTTTGAGTGTTTGGGGCTGAAAGAAAGAAAGAAAGAAAGAAAGAAAGAAAGAAAGAAAGAAAGAAAGAAAGAAAGAAAGAAAGAAAGAAAGAAAGAAAGAAAGAAAGAAAGAAAGAAAGAAAGAAAGAAAGAAAGACAGACAGAAATCAAGAAAGAAAGAAAGAAAGGAAGAAACAAACAAACAAACAAACAAACAAAAGGAAACAAGAAAAAAAAATAGAAAAAACAGTGGAATCCTGAAAAGTGGCAAAGAAAGCGCTGAATGAATTTCAGAGGAGGAGAAAAGGACAAAGAAAAAACTCCAGGAGGAGTTTAGGAGTGAAGGAGAGAGGCGCGTGTGTGCTGGCCTGTGTGGCTGATTGTGGCTGCATGGGCCGGCTGGCCAACACAGCTGCGGTCGCTACGACTTCATTAAAGCTGTCAGCTGCCGGGCGACACGAAGCAGAGTGGAGCGGAGCGGGACTGTGCCGACAAGGGTGTGTGTGTGTGTGTGTGTGTGTGTGTGTGTGTGTGTGTGCGTGCGCGTGTGTGTAGCATGGGCTGGGCAGAGTGGTGACTCAAGCTGGCCAGCGAGTAATGGGGAATATGTGACTTTTTAAAAAAAAATTCTACAACTTTAAGATTTTTCCGATTTTCTGTCATTCTTTGAATTTTTTTAACCTTTCACCAAACTACCTCAGCAAAGTTTGCATTTTTTCTCAAACTGATGAAGCATATTGAGCTGCATTTTTGTATGAATTGTCATTTTTATTATTATAATAATTTTACTATTAATTTTATTATTATTATAATTATTACAATAATTTGGTGATCGGCTCTGCATGTGTGCGCCTGCGTCTGTGTGTGTGTGTGTGTGTGTGTGTGTGTGTGTGTGTGTGTGTGTGTGTGTGTGTGTGTGTGTGTGTGTGTGTGTGTGTGTGTGTGTGTGTGTGTGTGTGTGTGTGTGTGTGCGTGTGTGTGTGTGGCATGGACTGAACAGTGGACTTAGGTCGGGCAACATTTTCTGATTCTGATTCTGTTCTGATTTGATGTTCTTCCTTGAATTTGTTCCATGTTTTTATGTGTGTCCTAATATGTCAAGACTCCCTCCTCAGCTTTTTGGGCAGAGGATGAAAAACACAAAGTCCAGGATCAACGTGTGGTTTTGTCATAGCCGTAGTTTTATCAAGCTATGGAGCCTTGAAGTCATGCACTTGCAATTTATAGGGTTGGGATTAATGCCATGTTAATGTTATTATACAGGCAGTGATAAGTAAAAAAGATTTCGCTTGTAATGTTGTAAGCTGGACTCTAATTTAATTGTAATTTAATAGTTGAGGAAAAAGAAACCCCCAACTCTGTTTACTGTCTCTTACTGGAACTGAAAGGGAATAGCCATATTCTGAATTAACTTTTTAATTGATACAATTAATAAAATATAGACATTACATTATGATTAGTATTTTTTCAAGAAATATACTCTTCACGTAATTAGACTTGGGATCCTGAATTGTTTTTCATTTTATACAATTCTCTAGGTAGGCCTATTTAAAATACAATGATGACATTTAAAATGTATTCTTATATGAGTATTCAAGCCATGCCATATTTGGATGGGACATTCAAGTGCATGGGCCTATAACAATGATTTGATGAACAATAGATGTGTCTAGATTGGTCATACAAAGAAATTACGTGAAAAACCTTTTTTTAACATTTAACATTTTTTTAAATAAAAATTTGACTCAAAATTAAATGTTTGCAAAAAGCAATTTCAATATGTCAGATTTTTGTCATTTTTTACCATGATAAGAAGTACACCTAATAATGAAAAAATGTAAGATGTAATAAAACAATGGAAGTATCAGCTTTGCGAATTCTACAAAATACTGTATTAATCTGTTGAGTGAAATCAGAAATATACATAGGCCTATGCTTATTTTTGTATTTACTTAAAGGCTTAAAAGCATACTCGTCTGTATTCCTTCAAATAATTTAGCACAATTCAACAATACCACCTTTCATTCATTCATTCTAATAACTCAGCACCCCTCATCTCAATCATTTAGGAAGCTTCAGCAAGGAGATCTTTTTACTAAAAGGGGGACCTCTTCAAAAATAGCTAGCAGTGGATGGAGATCATATCATTTCTGAAATCTGTCAGATTTTCCTTCACCGTTTATGGTCTGGGTCCTGCTTGGCGTGGCCTTTGTTTACAGAGGAAAGTGAAGTGCCTCTAGACGGCGTTTGTCACAGATGGCTCGCATCTGAACAAAGCTGGCTGTCAAGCCCTCAAGGTTTCACCTCCTAATTAACTTCTCCTGCATGGGCCACAATAGACATGTGCTGTGTTGTGTTGGGCTGTGCTGTGCTGCGCTGCTCTGTGCTTTGCTTTGCTGTGCTGTGCTGAGTAGCGCGCCTATATAGCCCCAGAGCGTGTGTGCACACACACGCAGGCATGCACGCACGCACACGCATGCATGCACGCACTAACACACACACACGTACGCACACATGCAGGCTACTGGCGTGCACAGACACACCCAGACACTTTACACACACAAGCATACGCTCAAACATGCGTGTGATGCGTGTGCACACACAGCAGCGCACTCGCCCGCACACACACACACACACACACACACAGACAGACAGACAGACAGACAGACAGACAGACAGACAGACACACACACACACACACACACACACACACACACACACACACACACACACACACACACACACACACACACACACACACACACACACACACACACACACACACACACACGACTCGCGAAATTCACACACTCTCCGTGAACACAGTTTGACTTCGGACTCGGAGGATTTGTCCAGCACACACAGGCTGCGGCCAAAGAAAACTCTTTAAAGGCTTCATTGGCCAAATAATAGATTTCTGTCACGATTCATTTGTTTATTCCTCTCATTACTGTGTACTGTGCAAGACTAAACCGAAATCCAGTAGATTAGGGTGATTTGTTTCAACATTTCACCATTACTGGGTGAACCCAGAAGTGTGTATATGTGCACTGCAGTGTGGATGGATGTGTGGATGGCAATGGTATCTATCAGAATTAGAGTGTTTGGCTTCACTCTGTCTGTACGCACAGAGCGTGTGTGTGTGCGCGTGTGCGTGCGTGTGTGTGTGTGTGTGTGTGTGTGTGTGTGTGTGTGTGTGTGTGTGTGTGTGTGTGTGTGTGTGTGTGTGTGTGTGTGTGTGTGTGTGTGTGTGTGTGTGTGTGTGTGTGTGCGTACCTGTGCGTGTGCGTGTAGGTGTGTGTGTGCATGTAGGTGTGTGTGTGTGTGTGTGTGTGTGTGTGTGTGCGTGCGTGCGAGTGTGGGTTTGTGTGTATGTGTGTGTGCGTGCCTGCATGTGTAAGCGTAAGTGTAATATCTCTGGACCCTGTGCTAAAAGCGCTCTCATTTTCAACAATAAAACGTTCTGTGCAGTAAGCAAATTCGCAGGAAGGAAAAAAAGCAACCTGGACGTACTGTAATCATTCAAGAAGGTTTTCCAGGAAACAGGATTTATCCGAGATCAAGTTCTTACAGTGATACATTTTCTTTATCGCGTTTCAAAGCCGATCTCTCTTCATTAAT
>NC_085861.1:12792826-12800326 GCF_034702125.1 Engraulis encrasicolus
CTTCTCTTCTCTTCTCTTCTCTTCTCTTCTCTTCTCTTCTCTTCTCTTCTCTTCTCTTCTCTTCTCTTCTCTTCTCTTCTCTTCTCTTCTCTTCTCTTCTCTTCTCCTGTCTTCTCTTCTCCTGTCTTCTCATTTCCTCTACCCGTCCCTGCCTGTGACCATGGCTCATGCAGGATGCAGGATGGGTTCGTTTTGATTAATACGGTGTATTACATGGAGTCAGGAAGCTTACGGGCCAAAGCCCCAGCAAGCTTCATTTGGAAAGCAAATGCGCTATTCGCACAGTGGGGGTCGGGATAATACTGCCATAAAACTTGTTTTATTGCCCAGTTTAAAAGACCATATTTTATATGGACAGTAAATAGAGGACCCGCTTCAAAAAACCCCAAATAGAAATTCTAGAAATGTTCAGCATACCCAGTCATCGCTCACCGCAAAACATCAAAGGCTTGCGAGAAAGGCCAAGCCGAATTTATCTTAGACAGAAAAGTAATTTTTTTTCTCCTCCTTGGCAGAGAGCCAAAGTGGTCTGTTTTGGAATCTCATGCAGTGTGTTGAGACATTCACTTTTTTTCTTTTCATCCATTTTTTTTCATCAACTATAACAACAACAAATCTATGAGGTTACAGTGTTATATTCGTTATATTCGTTATAATCGTTTCTCGATTGTTTACACACAATTTCTGGTAAGCTGCTTGACAAATAATTGTAAAAACATCTCACCCATTTACCAGACCCATGAACCAATGCCACTGAACATCGAACACAATTCCTTCTTTACGTTAGCATTTCAGTTTTAAAACGCACTACATACACCTCCCTGGATATAACACAATTTCCATTTTCCACTTGGATTTCCACTGTCATTCAAAATACTAAAATCAATTGCCTTATTATGTGCACTCCCTCATCACACAAACCCCTTTCATACTTGTTTTACAATCAGCAACCATTACTCCATAAGGACACACCTTACATGTGATATTGATGAACAGATGTGTGGATGCAATGAGTGCAAACATTTTTGTCTGAGTTTTTGAATGCTAATATGTAACACAGGAAATCACTTTCATGCGGTTACCCAATATTTTACAATACATTTGTGTCAATTTTTTCAGTGTCAGAAAAAAATATGTAAAATAAATTTGTTGCCACATATTTGTGCTCTGAGTCTAAAAACAATACCCATTTCAGTATTTTATAATAGAAATATACTCTGTGTAGTAATGGGAACACTGAATAAAATAAGGTCTACTGTACATCATGAGTTAAGTCTTTTACCATATGCACATTAGTATTCAAATTGTGAATTTGAGTGGGAATTCATATGAGTGTGAATTCAAATGAAGGCTTGTGTTTGTAATTTGAGGACAAAATTGCCTTTTTAGAAGATAGTACATCGTTCTGAGACAAGACTTTTATTTTGCTGGAAAAGTTGTTTTGCTCGTGTGTGAGTTTTTGGATGTGTGCGTAGAGTTTTGAGAATCGACACACAATTCCAAAAATTCTGTGCAAACAATTGAGAAAAAAAATACCCCTAATACTCTCAAAGCTCCATGTCCTCAAAAATAATTACTTTTCACTCACCATTTTATCCATACATTTTGCACTTGAATAACGTTAACAATTCCTCGTTGTAATGTGCGGTTGGTGTGTCCTTTTGAAAAGGGTAAGGGCCCATGTCTGAGAGCTGTGCTTGTGAACACAGTGTGAGATTGAAATGATCAGTAATGAGGATAGCGTGCAATTGAAGTGATCACTAATGGCTTTTAAGGTCAACACATCCCCTTTCACTCCTCTGCTCTCTGAGGTTGTGACCGAGTGTGTTTAGGAAGAGAAGAGGTGGTTGTGAGTTCGAGTGTGTGTCTGTGAATGTGTGTTTGGTTGAAGAGAAGTCCATATAAAGGAATTGAATAGGTCCTTGATGCCTTTGGTAGTTTAGACACAGAGTAGAGTGAGGCGTGTGTGTGTGTGTGTGTGTGTGTGTGTGTGTGTGTGTGTGTGTGTGTGTGTGTGTGTGTGTGTGTGTGTGTGTGTGTGTGTGTGTGTGTGTGTGTGTGTGTGTGTGTGTGTGTGTGTGTGTGTGTGTGCGTGCGTGCGTGCATACATGTTTTTTTTTCCAATAGCACACCTGTGTTTCAAAACTATAGCAGTAATATTTTGCAAAGAATCAATGCATTGTTTATGTGGTAATGAACACATTGAGCACTTGCTGATACTTACTTGGCTGACGCCGAGTTGGCAAACAAGCTTTCGTCGGCTCGAATGCTGAACAGTGTTTTCAGACATGAACAAACCAGATCCAAAAAAAATAATAATTCCATAACCAAAAAAAATCCAAACTTAATAGGGTGTCAAGAGATTGGGTCGATGTACAGTAAAAAGGTAACATACCACTTGAAATCTAAATAAGATCTGTGATCAATGAAACTCAAACTGTAGCACTAAAACAACATTTGAAACAAAACTAAATAAGGCTTTTATTTTCTTTTGTTCTAAAAAAGAGTTTCCCATCAGTAGCGCTACTACAGCAAAGACCCCAATGGAATGCATTGCAGATCTGGGGGCTTTCAACAATTCTAAAGCCCCTATTAAATATGTGAGAATATGGGCGTCGCGAGATGAAAGAGGGGTCATCGGCGGGGTGTGGGGGCATTGGCAGGCCATGGCCTTCTCGAGCCCTCTTAATGTCCTTAAGTCTCTCATGCGAACAATGCAGAATACAGAAAGCTGAAAGGTTGACTTAAAAGCATGTTGAAGTTCAGGCTAATAGGTTTACCAACTCTGAGCCTCAAATATGTCAGAAGATTTAAAAAGAACTCTGCGGACTCGGCATTAGCATCCCCCATAGCACTTTATGTAAATGTACCTAAGTCTCTGTTTACCAAACACAGGCTGGTGGTGTGAGCTTCTGACAAACACTCGAATGTTCAACTGAAGCGTGGATTAATGTTAACCAACGTTCCCCCCCACCCCCCATACTGTTAATGTGTCTGAATGCCCTAGCATAAACAGGCTTTTGAGCTGGGTTAACAAACGGGCTCTTTTTTTCCACTTTAGCCAACTCATCTGCCTGGAATTCAAGTTTGCAACGGACAATGCGAGAAGACGGAGAGAACAGCACTTTCTGATACTGAGTTGGCAAAACAAGCTTTCATCGGCTCAAATGATTTCAGCCTTGAATAAACCAAATCCTAAAAAAATGTATAACCAAAAAATCCAAACGTAATAGAGTGTAGAGATTCTGTCGATTGTATAGAACTGAAACATTTTCATGTTTATCAGCAGAAAGGCCAGCTGGATAGATTTTACATAATCTTTGGCTGCTGTGGGACCAATGGGCTGTGAGAACATAGACACGCTCCAGTTTAATTAACACGTGTAGAGTTGCATTTAACTTAGCATATACTATGGCTCGACAGTGTTAATTCAACAGTCAAACAGTTTAATTCATGAGTAACATTGAATGGGACCATATATTATCAGGAGACTGTTTTTTTAACCCCTTTACAGTTTTTCTTGATCTCTTTCACACAGTTGTCAATCCAAAAAGCACATTTTTGTAACAATTAATGCAATGGGCAAAGGTAGCAGGCCCAGCTGATTGTGTGTGTGTGTGTGTGTGTGTGTGTGTGTGTGTGTGTGTGTGTGTGTGTGTGTGTGTGTGTGTGTGTGTGTGTGTGTGTGTGTGTGTGTGTGTGTGTGTGTGTGTGTGTGTGTGTGTGTGTTTTCTTACCATATTGACAGTAGAATAGTGTCAGTACAGTAATGCCTTCTTGCAAAGAATTTGATTGACAATCAGGATGCTTTGATGTAATTTTTTCACATTTTGGCTGACAACTATTACAGAAAATGTGTGCAAAGTAAAATATATGTTAAGCATGTACTGCCTAGGTGTGATGCTGTACTGAGAAATGTAATGGTATATAAATTCATATGCAGATTGGATTCCTCTCAAAACAGTATATTTTCAAACCTTGGTGAATCCTACCTTTGGGCTGCATGTCTGATGCCATAACTGCTTACCCATGACTGCCCTACTAAATTTCAGAAATTCCAATAAGACTGTAAATGTACATGTCAATGCACTTAATCACTTCCATGCTTTCCAATAAAGAAATTTCGACGGGACTTCCTCAAGAGTTGGCACATGGCTTAATCTGCATCTGTCACATGTAGGAGCGGGAAAGGATCTGCACACTGCTTGCAAAAGACTTCATTTATTGGGAGCAACGTTTCGATCATAGATCTTCCTCAGGCATCATGACGAATCAAGATGCCTGAAGAAGATCTATGATCGAAACGTTGCTCCCAATAAATTTAGTCTTTTGCAAGCAATGTGCAGATCCTTTCCCGCTCCTACATGTGACAGTTTTTTGATTTGGCACCTGCTGATGCTTTTTTGCTGGATGTGCGCACTTTCCACTACACTTAATCTGCATCTGTCAATTACATGTACCTCACCTCTGTTTACTGATCAATCATTCTTTCCCCTGACATACTGTACCTTCCAGTGAGGCCATTGTGAATGGTCGATTTTCATCAAAGGCTATATTTCAAGGAGAATTGAAAGAGATGGCCAACTTGGCCAGACTGATTTGGTCAATATGCCTAAATTGTTTTGTTTTCATGGCCACAGTTTTTTGCAAGTTTCTCTAGTTTGACTCTGCAGAGCTGAGCTGGGAGAACACAACTCAGTCTCATCTCAACTTGTCTCATCTTAACTCCATTGACCAGACTGATGACGAGGACATACCTGCCACGCTGCATGTCGTCTAGGTGGACTAACCTAGACCTTTCCCCAACCCTAACCGTTAGTGAAGTTATGTTGCCACAAGGGGGCACCTTTGAGACTCACGTCACATTTTGACTCCAAGGGCATACCTTAGTCGTCAAAAATTGCTGTCGGCTCAAAGGTAGTCAGTATTTGACGATGACGAGTTGGGATGACGCACTGTAGGAGAACAAAACGGACCTGGCATGTTATGGCTAACACTGGCCCCTCTTAAAGAACGGAGCACAACCAATTTCAATCTGAACAGCCTGGCTTGACTACCTTCCCTTATTGTTATTTTCCAGAAAATATCCCTTTTCATATAATAAAATATATTAATAATAATAATAATAATAATTGTATTTGTATAGCACTGTATCATACAAGGCATGCAACTCAAAGTGCTTAACAAATGGGAAAAAAGCACATCAATGTTAAAGATGGGTTTAAAGAAACACTATGCAACTTTTTCATAGTCATGAAATGGCTTGGAACTCAAGGTTTTGCTTGACTGACCCGTTATGGGGAAAATGGCAATATTTCCATCACCGCCTAGTGCTCCTGCTCCGAAACAGCACTTGCAGTTTTGCCTGGCGGCGCCGCGCCTTTTGTTGTTGTGCAATTTGTGGCCGCTAGGGGCGTCTAGATTTCTATGCTGTATGAGCGGAGCGAGTTAATACAGGTCTGTGAGCGAGACCTATTCCTTTGTTTGCTAACTAAGCAGCAGCAGCTTGCTGAAAGCTGGCTACTGGCTACTGGCTAGCTGATTGTAAAATATCACGCTGGCATGCAGTGAAAACAACGAATGGGACTGCAAATAAATCACGAGATAATTGAGATGAAAGGTTTGGACAGGCAAATAAATCGCTTGTGTGAACATTGGAAAAGGGCTTCAAACCGGAGAGAGCCGAACGCCAAAAGATGGGGATTTTATCATTCATTCACTACACTGGGATGTATGCATTAGCATTCTCAAAACCCACGCCACCTCGTTTAGTTTACAAAGACACACAAATGTATAGCCTACGAGTTGAAATCTGATGTCGCACATTTTATTTGATGTCAAAGGACACAATCAGTCGAGCGAGGCTAAAAATATATGTTGTTGCCGATCAAGAGGAGACAAGATCTTGGCATATGGATGTCCACTTTCACTTTCAACACCACACGAGATAAAAACGCGTCTTGTCACCTCGACTTCGAAATCGTTATTATGACAACAAAATAGCCGTTTGTTTCCTCGTTCTTCTAATGTAGGCTACAGGTACTATATAGTTACTGGAAATGTGAAATAAAGACGGGGATATCTGCCGAGAACAAGTGGATCAAATAATATCCATCTGAGGGAAGTGCAAACATGATTGCAGTTGTGTGAAGTGAATTACGAAGCAGCCAACTCATAAGCAAGGGGGGGAATCGCACATATGATAAAGCCCCTTAGAAGTGGAGAGAACTGAATGCAAGGAAGGGAATCTGGCTAATTACAGAAGACGACGAAATTTAATTCGCACATAATCTCGAAGCCAATGTCTGTCTAATTTAGTTCAATGCACATTTTCGGCAGAACCACTAGAGGCCGCTATAAAGTTGTTTATATCTGTGTGTTTATGTCAAAGTTGCATAGGATATCTTTAAAAGGAGAAGTAGAGAGGAGAGACAGAAACAAGAGAGAATAGCAAGAAGACAAAAGAAGAAGACATAGATAGAGATTGTAGAGTCATAAGGTCCACATAGGTTGGGCCCAGGATTCTTAGAGGCATAAGGTCCACAGTGGCAGGGTCCAGTATAAGTGATAGATAGTCACACTGAATTTGAGCACCCAGATGTGGCCCCTTGATTCATAATTTATAGGGGGAAAAAGCTCAATGACGTCTGAGAAAAAACCCATATAGTCAGGAAGAAACCTCAGGCAGAGACCAGCGGTCACCTAGGGGAGCCCCCTACCAGGGCTGGTGAGTAAGGACGCTGCGGCAACTGGTACGCTGTGACGCCTGGGCAGCTAGGAGTAGGCAAGGATGAAAAAGTGGGTCTTCAGCTGCTTCTTGAAGGTTTGGATGGAGCTGGTTGATCCGATCTCGATGGGGAGGGCATTCCATCTCTTGGGCGCATAACACACAAATGCAGCATCGCCAATCTTCTTTTGCGGGGGTGGGGGGAGTCCTTAGCAGTTTGGCGTCAGTGGATCTGAGAGCTCGAGCAGGTTGTCTAAGTCAAGTCAAGTTAGTGGTTCTTCCACAGAGGCAATTGAAGGGTTCCTCAAAGAACCTTTACGGGTTTTTAATTTGCCACTGTGGAGGAAGCCCTAGAGGTTAACTGAGGAACCTTTAAGGAAACCTTAGGAAGAACTTCCTTCCAAGCACCAATGCCTTCATTAGAGAACATTTAGAGGTTCCTCTGCAGTAGTGAACTGAACGGTCTTTTTAGAACCTTCAGTTTTTACAGTGCAGATGGCTGGGTAAGACGTACATAATAGCCTATTAGGTTCCCTCACACACAAATAGAGCGGTGGCATTCAGACAGCATACCAAGTCTTTAGGCAGGCTTCAAATAAAGGGCAAAGAAAGGGCAAGGGGGGAATGGTTGTGTGTGTGTGTGTGTGTGTGTGTGTGTGTGTGTGTGTGTGTGTGTGTGTGTGTGTGTGTGTGTGTGTGTGTGTGTGTGTGTGTGTGTGTGTGTGTGTGTGTGTGTGTGTGTGTGTGTGTGTGTGTGTGTGTGTGTGTGTGTG
>NC_085861.1:12805326-12860326 GCF_034702125.1 Engraulis encrasicolus
TGCCTCCTATCTGCCTGTCCTGACCAGTGCTGCCAGATTGGGCGGTTGCCCACCCAATTGGGCTACTTGGGATGGCCATTTGGTGTTTTTTTTCAGCCGTTTTGTGCCCATGGAAACCAATGCAATTTATTGAAATTGGACGGAATTTAGTGCATTTTGGCGTTTTTTGAGAAACTTTTGGGCGGGTTTTGATCAGAAAAATCTGGCAAGACTGGTCCTGTCTGCCCCCTGGCATTCTCAAGACAGGCCACACGCCTCAGAGCCCAGAAGAGAAGAGAAGAGCAGGCAGAGCAGAGCGAGAACACAGAATACACACGCTGGCTCAGACAGACAAAGCATGTGCTTATCTATCACTCTGTGTGTGTGTGTGTGTGTGTGTGTGTGTGTGTGTGTGTGTGTGTGTGTGTGTGTGTGTGTGTGTGTGTGTGTGTGTGTGTGTGTGTGTGTGTGTGTGTGTGTGTGTGTGTGTGTGTGTGTGTGTGTGTGTGTGTGTGTGCCTGTGTGTGTGTGTGAGAGAGAGAGAGAGAGAGAGAGAGAAGAGACTGTGAGATTGACACCTTTCCAACAATAATGTTTTAATGGTTAATAATTAAATTGAAAGTTGGATTAAAGAAAAACATGTTTGATATGCCTTGACAAAATGGTATATTGCCATTTAGCCTGGGCTACCCTAAGTTTTTATACGAAATGCATTAAATGTGTGACTATTACAAAATACTGTACCTATTCTTATATGTAATTTCAAATCAAATCAATAACAAAGTCATAACAGTGTCATAATAGTCTCATGAAAGAGTCATAAAGATAATGCCAATGTCATAAACGTTTTATGGCCATGAAAAGTTGACATTGTTAGGCCTGTTTGTCATAACCGAATTTCACTTAAAGACAAAGTCGTACAATTTTTATGACATTGACATAATGTTTATGATGACACATTCATGACTGCATTATGACAATGTTATGACACCGTTATGTCATACGTATGACACCGGCGTCAAGTAAAGTGTTACCGTATATATTGTCAAATATACCCTGGAGACACCAAACTACTGAGACACATAATACCCTATACTCAAAGTGTTGAAAAGGCTGACAACGAATACAGGCTCACTCTCAGGGTTGGACTGGTCATCTGGCATCATGGGGGCCGCTAGGGGGGGTGAAGTGGTACAGATTCTAAGGGCCCAAGCACTGACAGGGGCCCTTAAGGGAGCCTAGGCACTGAGAGGGGCCCGTAAGGGAGCCCAAAACTTTAATCTTTCATGGGGCCCAACATTTCTGGCAGCGCCCCTGTCTGGCATACAGGGTCGATGCTGTTGTGTTTTGTTGGTTTGTTTTTTTCCCCTTAGAGACCGGCCCTCAGTTTAGATGGGGTGGCCCATTGGTCTGTCTTTAATATTATAGACAGTGGGCTGAGCTAATCATTAAAAAGCATGTCATATTTATTTATTATTATTTTATCTTTATTTCCTTTCTTATTTGTTTGTATTTATTACTATTTTCCTACACACAGGGTGAGATGTAAAAAAAATGTGTGTGATATGTGTGAGATGACATATGTGTGACAACAGAAATTGCAAAATGATAACATTGCTTCACACAAAAAAGTATTAAAACAAACAAAACATCAAAAATAAAAAGCAGGTGAGGGTGCTCGTCTATGCCAAAAATGCCCAGGCTGTTTTTGCAGTCCCAATCAAGTCCTGCTCACAGTAGAGGAAAGTGGAGCAGCACACATGTGCAGCACGTAAAAAAAAAAAGAGAGGAGAAAAAAAAAACTAAGCCCATCACAGTCAATCAGGCCGTCGTGGTTAGTCAGGGCCGCGGAGAGGAAACGTGATATGATGGCAGGGAGGGAGCTACACTGGCTACACTATACTATACATACTGTACACTGCTCCACAAACCACATCGTAAAAATGAATGGTTCCTCAAAATTCCTCAGTTTTCACTGTGGGGGAACCCTAATGGTTCTCTGATTAACCTATAGTGTATGTAGGCATTTGGAAGAACCCCAAGTGTTCCGCAGAGACTCTTCAGGGTAGTGTTTCTCAATAGTGGCTCTACAGCCTCCCAGGGGGGCGTTAAGGAGCCCTAGGGGGCGCTGAGAAGGAGACAGATTTGGGAGGTTTGCTGAGTCGTCATTGAGAGGCATTAGTCTATTTAATTTTTCCAATACTAAATGGGGTGTTGGCAAGCTTATGATGAGATCAAGGGGGATCAAGGGTTGGAAGGCCTATGGCGAGGTCAAGGGGGCATTGAGAACCACTGCTTTAGGGCTGCCCCCACAGTGACAAACAGATGAGCCCCTAAAGTTTCTATGAGGATCCATTCTATTACCACATTCTAATAGTGGTGTCAACAATAATTAATTCAGCAATGCATCGCAATGCGGGGCAGGACAATTCAATAATTGATTCGGCAAATGCCATAATCGATGCAGCATATTTCCGGAGCAAATTAATGTTAAATTAAAGTACAGCACTTCAAGGCATTCAAAGGGCTGATACACACAATAAAATGTTGTTCAGTATCTGACTGCTTGTATTGCCTCATGACCGTTGAAAAATGAGCCATGCTTTCAGTACAAATGTAATGCATTACAATCCATCGTAGAATCGCAATGAAACAATTACAATTGAATCGTTACCTCCCGAATTCTAACTGAGTTGATGGTGGAAGTGGAGGAGGAGGTGGACGTGTTGGAAGAGGAGGTGGTGGTGGTGGAGGAGGAGGAGGAGAAGGAGGAGGAGAGGAGGTGAATGAGTCTGTGGTGGAGGTAGAAGTGGACGAGGAGGAGGAGGAGATGGACGTGTTGGAAGCCGAGAGGAGGAGGAGGAGGAAGAGGAGGTTTTGGGGGAGGTGGGGAAGGTGGAGATTGGGGTGATGGTGTTGGGTAAGTATGTGGGTGGAGGTAGGAGCTATAGGCAGTGTTGCCAGATTGGGCTGTTTCCCGCCCAATTGGGCTGATTAGGATGGCCGTGTGCGGGTAAAAATGGCATTTAGCAGAAAAACCCGCCCAATTTTTGCCATAGAAATCAATAGAATTGGATGGGATTTTGTGCTTCTAGACGGGTTTTGAGCATGTTTTGGGCTGGAAATCATCAGCCTCATCTGGCAACCCTGGCTATAGGCACACCAGCCGTAAGGCTGAAGGGAGGGTCCTGTCAGCCAGCAAGCCGACCAGCTATAGTAGTGTTTCTCAACGGGGGAACTACAGCCCCCCCTGGGGGTATTGGAGAGCCTTAGAAGGGCGTTGAAAAGGATGCAGTTGAGAGGGGGCTGTGCTTAGTTGTTGCATTAGTCCATTCATTTCTTTTAATACTAAGGGGGGCGTTGACAGACTTATGATTAGGTCAAGCGGGCATCGGACGGCTTTGGATGAGGTCCAGGGAGCGTTTGTTCAAAAAAGGTTGAGAACCACTGAGCTATAGCAAGCTCAGCTCCTGCCGATGTCCCAATACATCTTGATTTTATGACTGCTTTGATAGCTCCCCTGAAGGCCCTGGACTGGTCAGGTGGAGCATATTTATACAAGACACCCGCCCCCTCTCTCTCTCTCGCTCTCTCTAGAAAAAACAGAGAACGAAGAAACAATTCACCAGAGAAACAAAACAGGGAGGAGAAAAAGGAGAGGAGAGGAGAGGAGAGGAGAGGAGAGGAGAGGAGAGGAGAATAGAATAGAGGAGAGGAGAGGAGAACAGAGGAGAAGAGAGGAGAGGAGAATAGAGGAGTGGAGGAAGATGAGGTGTGTGGGAGGAGGAAACAGAGAGGGAGAAAGGAAAACTGGAGTCGTTTTTTTAATTGCGACTGGTAATAATTAGAGTGGGATTGCAGGCGTGTGGATCCAGGATTTATGTGTGGCCGCTGCCAGGTGTGGACTGATTGACTTTCTTCTGATTGACAGGTGCCGGCTGTCTGCTGGGAGGTTAGCTCATGTAGCCTGTCAGGTTCTTCTTGTCACTCAGGAGCATACTACACAGGAGCATAGCCTACATCATGTAATACATATGAAAGTATAACATTTCAAGTGATGGACGGATTGAGTGGAGATGTAGATGAGAAAAGAAGACATAGAAAAAGAGTAGAAAGAGAGCACACATATGGTACAGAGACAGACAGTTCGATGTGTTTCACAAAAATGAGTGAGTGTATCATATCGTATTGGTTTCTGACACCGTAACAAGTCAGACAGGCGGATAACAATGCGTCCAAACAGATATGATCCCAAGAGTTCAAGAATAGCAAAAATGTTCATAGGGAATCATAGTAATTCAGTAGTTTATTATCATTTTGAAGCAGTTTTCAATGATTGGGAAAACGTGTCATGGCGGATGGATCAACAGACAGACCAACGTACGGACAAAGCCTCCTATAGAGATACGTGGAATAGCAAAAATGTTCATAGGGAATCATAATTCAGTTGTTTATTATCATTTTGAAGCAGTTTTCAATGATTGGGAAAATGTGTCATGGCGGACGGACCAACAGACAGACCAACGGACGGACAAAGCCTCCTATAGAGATGCGTGGATGCATCTAAAAGAATGCAGTGTTCATTCAACACTCAGAGAGTTGATTTAATATCTTCTATATTGGCCCTGCCATGACCTAACGGTAGGGCACTGGGTTACTACACCGGCAACCTGTGTTCAATTCCAGCCTGGTCATTTGCCGATCCTTCCCTATATCTCTCTCCCACACTCACTTCCTGTCATAATCTCCACTCACTTTCCTATCAATAAAGCCACAAAAGCCCCTAAATATATGTATATAAATATATTTATATATAGATTGTATTTGGTCCCAGATTACTCTCTTTGTTTTGAATTAACAGAGGAAGGAGGAAGCTGCACGGAGAAAAACAGGAAGACACTCCAGCGTGTTGTGAACACAGCGAAGAAGATCATTGGAGTACCACTCCCCTCCCTGCAGGACATTTACACCACACGCCTCACCCGGAAAGCACTGATGATCATCAAAGACACAAGCCACCCTGCACACAAACTGTTCAGCCTCCTGCCCTCTGGAAAGAGGTACAGGCGCCTCCGTTCCCGTACCACCCGGCTGGCGAGCAGCACAATGCACCAAGCGATCAAGATGCTGAACACTCAACCCACTCTCCCTCCACTGTCAGCCTCTAGCCAGCAAGGCCACTGACAACCCCCCCCCCACTGTCAGCCTCTAGCCAGCAAGGCCACTGACAAACCCCCCCCCCCCATCCCCCACCACCATATCTGCGACTGAACATTCCACCTGCACTACTATACTTGTGACTGAACTTTCAACCTGCACTAACTCAAAACATGCACACACACACACACACACACACACACACACACACACACACACACACACACACACACACACACACACACACACACACACACACACACACACACACAAGCAGACTGCACTTTCTGCACTAAACCCAAACATACACACACTGACACACACACACACACACACACACACACACACACACACACACACACACACACACACACACACACACACACACACACACACACAGACACACGAACACACACACAAGACGCACACCGCACCTTCTACCTGCACTAAACACATACACACACACACACACACACACACACACACACACACACACACACACACACACACACACACACACACACACACACACACACACACACACACACACACACACACACACTGCTGCTGGTGTACTTGACAGACCTTTTTATATTTATTTTCTTCAAAATGCTACTATTACCATGTCAGAACGCTATAAAGGACTTTTTTTTTAGGAAAAGCACAAAAACACAACAAATACCTCTAAATGTATGTCCTCTACAAGTCTTCTGTTGTCCAGTCTTGCACTTTAAATGTCTGTATGAGCACTGTCTATGTCCATACTGTCTTAAGTCCATGTATAAGTACTGTCTATGTCTATACTGTCTATGTCCTTACCTTACTTAGTCTATGTCTGTATGGGAAAGCAAGAAATGTAATTTCAAATTCTTTGTATGACCAGTGCATGTAAAGAAATTGACAATAAAACCTACTTGACTTGACTTGACTAACACTGCATTCTTCACTAAGATGTGTAAGATTGAATGGAGAAGAAAAGAGGAAAAAGAACACAAAGAAAAGAAAGAGAGAAGACATATAGAGACATTTCAATATGCGTCTGAGAGAAAAGACAGAGAGACTAAAAGAGTAAAAGTCAGTGAATGTTTCTCACAGCATTGTTGGTAAGTAATACAAGATGTCATGTAAAATGAAAACATAACCGCGTCATAAGAGACAGTGACTCAGGGAAAACTCTTTTGGGATGTCATGAAGATATGGTCAATGCCAAACTCATATTTTACACATTTCACAGATACAAACAATTGAATATGGAAAATGGATGTTGTGGAGAATATGGAAGATTGGAGAATATGGAGCAGTAGGCCTATATATCAGGCCTACACGTAAACTGTGTAGCCTACTATGGTGGCCATAGTTGGTATTGCTGCTCATTGGAACTGTGCTACCTATTGCCAAATTTTAGCTTTTCATGATTCTTTCCTAAATAATCAACTAATATTTACTAGTGTGACCAACAAAATTCAAAATGGCGGACCATGGAGAAGATCGCCCTTTTCATGTATGTAAAATGTATTTTTCCCAGTCATAATGAATAGCCTACTTAGAATTTCATGGTGGTGGTAAGTGTTTGTTAAAAATGTAACATTTGTGAACGGACAGTATGAATTCTGGAAATGAACTGCTACAAATATGACACAGTGGACCTTTACGATTTTATGAAACTTGCATAGGTATGTAAGTTTTTAATAATCTTTTTCATGGATGAGAGCAGGGGCATTACTTTAACATTCAATCCACAGCGTGTGACATACCAGGCTTGTCCTCCAAAGCACATTTTAGTGGCCTTGTTTTGGGTCTAAATGCCTCTGAATAGGAGAATAAATACTTACTCCATAACTGTTAGCCACTCCAGGATATGTACATATATAAGTCACATTGAAACGAGAAGTCAGAGGGTGAATTCCAACATGCAACCTTGCGCCCTCCACTTGGGTTTATGGCCTGCTGATGCCCTGGAGAAAACAATTACTGTAAGTTTCCCTGCTGTCAGCCTAGCTAAAAAAAATTGGGGAACCATTCTTCATTTACCATCCTGTTTGAAAATGAGAAAATGACTTTACAGTTGAGCCTTTGCGAGATTGTAATATTGTAATTTATTATATGGTTGTGACGTCATCGGTCGAATGCTCCATTCATTTCAACGGGGCTCCCCAACGTTCGCACGTCTGTTATTTTTCGATAACGGACGGGTTGGTCTATAACAGACCGCTGTCAATGGCAACAAGACTTTTCACTGCTAAAGCGACTTTTCAACAAGACTCTAATCAGCTGCTGTGATAGACAACACCTGTTGTCCTGGCTACCTAGATGTTAGCGGTGTTCCACAACGGCACTGTTTTGTTTTGCGCAGCAACAATCTTTTGACATTAAATAGGCCTAAAGAAATGTCCCCGCCATGTGTGAATCATTTAAGTATATCCATATAATAAGCGGGTTAACTTTCGGCGAGTCGGTCGCTTTGTGGAATAGCAGCACTTCAGAGAGAACAAGACCCCTCCGCTCCGCGTCGGGGTCTAAAGATTCTCTCTGTCGTGCTGCTATTCCACGGTAGCGACCTTCTCGCCGAACGTTAACCCTTACATAATATAATATATGATAATATATAATATAATGTAATATTGTAATATATTGTAATATAATGCCACAGTCAGTGATGTCATCACAACGTATTACTTTCTGATACGAGGCCACAACCACAAGTGGAGGACGCAAGGTCGCATATTGGAACGCACACACAGTATAGGGGACAGCCCTGACTGTGTGGTGATCATATGACTCCCCCAGTGGAAGAGCTGTTCAAATGGGGACTATACTTTAAATCCAGGCCTATAAAAATATGAGCTTTTTCGATGTTTATCCACTGTGAAACAACTTGGGCACATTTAGCCCAGTTAATGGGGTATTTTCTTTTTGCATGACTCTTAAGAGAGCAATAAAAGATGGTCCCTTAAAAACTCAGTGTGTACGTACTCGTGTTAGTTTGCATTTGCATTCTCATAGTCTCTCTCTCTCTCTCTCTCTCTCTCTCTCTCTCTCTCTCTCTCTCTCTCTCTCTCTCTCTCTCTCTCTCTTTCAATTCTAACTCACAAAACATTGCAAATACACAGATCGAGTACCAGTAGAAATCACTCTCTTCATCTCCATCTCCATCTCTCCCTCTTCAGCGCTCTCTCCCTCTCTCTCTTTGTCCCTCCCTCCCTACATCTTTTCCTTGTTGCTTTGCCTTCTTCACTTCTTCAGAAACAATGCAATTATGCTGCAGAGTCCAGTACAAATCTGCTGTAATGGTACCCACCTGTGCTGTGCTGTGCTGTGCTGTGCTGTGCTGTGCTGTGTTGTGTTGTGCTGTGCTGTGCTGTGCTGTGCTGTGCTGTGCTGTGCTGTGCTGTGCTGTGCTGTGTTGTGTTGTGCTGTGCTGTGCTGTGCTGTGCTGTGCTGTGCTGTGCTGTGCTGTGCTGTGTTGTGTTGTGTTGTGTTGTGTTGTTCTGTGCTGTTCTGTGCTGTGCTGTGCTGTGCTGTGTTGTGTTGTGTTGTGTTGTGTTGTGTTGTGTTGTGTTGTGTTGTGTTGTGTTGTGGTGTGCTGTACTCTGCTGTGCTGTGCTGTGCTGTGTTGAGTTGTGCTGTGCTGTGCTGTGCTGTGTTGTGTTGTGTTGTGCTGTGCTGTGTTGTGCTGTGTTGTGCTGTGTTGTGCCGCTCCGCTCCGCTCCACTCCAAGCCGCCACATCCATCTGCCTCTCAGCACTGAACCTCGTTAGGCAGTCCACAAACGCCTGGCCAGGCCGGCCAAACTACTTCTCAAAGTGAAGTGTCTTAGCCTTGCTAGGACAAGTAATGCCCAGTGATTGGATACTCTTTGGTGAACTCCACTGAGTATCCAATCACTGGGCGTTTCACGTCCTAGCAAGGCAAGGATCCTTGACTTTGAGGTGCCGTTTCCACGTAGCTGGATATTTTTATATGTGGATATTTTTTTCTCCTGCTTGTATTGGTTTTGCATTGGTTTTGGCCTTCTGTTTCCACGTAGCAGATATTTAAAAATCCAGGTGCAGGAGAAAAAAATATCAGGAGAAAAAAATATCCTGTTTAGGGGTCTGAAACGCATTTGTTACAATGGAGGATTTTTTTTCTCCACATGTTGCGTTTCCACGTAGCAGGAGAAAAAAATACCCTGCTAAAAAAATATCCTGCTACGTGGAAACAGCACCTGAGATACAGCCAGATACATTTCTGAAAGTGTCCTAGCCTTGCTAGATCGAGTAATGCCCATTTTTTCGTGGTAATATCCAATTGTTAATTACACTTAGAGCTTGTTAATGGATAATCTTTAGTGAAATCCAAAAAAATATATATCCACAAACCAGCAACCAAGCTAGCGTTTAACTAATATGGTACTACAGGTATGCAATTTTGATTGTTTCCCAAAGCAGCTTGGTCTGAGTCAAGTTGATTTGAACCAACACAATTCAAACCACGATGGTGTCAGATGTGTTCGGAGGGTCTTGTTTATTGTCTGGACACCTCATGCACGCACGCACACACACACACACACACACACACACACACACACGCACACGCACACGCACACACGCACGCACGCACGCACGCACGCACACACGCACACACACACACCTTGGTTTGACTGATTTTGATGTGTTTTCAGTAGCCGCACAGAAAATGTAACGGTTATTTCATTGGCTAATCTCAGTAAGAAATGACTGTACTGTATATGCAAGCCTACATCGCGTGTGTGTGTGTGTGTGTGTGTTTGTGCGTGTGTGTGTGTGTGTGCGTGCGTGCGCGCGTGCGTGCGTGCGTGCGTGCGTGGGTGTGTTGGGGGGGGTGGGGGTGGATGGTTGGGTTTAAAGGTGTGGTGGTGGTGGTAGTGGTAGTGGTGGTGGTGGTGGTGGTGGTGGTGAGGGGGGGGGCTTAGAATACCATTCCCCAATGGATTGCCTTTCATCCTCAACAAGCTGCACAAAGCGACGATTAACTTTCTAACCTCCCCTCTTGTACGCGGGTGCCGGCCTTTAGCTCACTTAGGCTCTTTGACCAGTTTGACCCCGCCGGGCCGGCTAAAGCCAGGAGAGGAGCGGGGAGGCTGAGCAGGGAGCGGGTGGGGAGGCTGAGGCCAAGGGGACAGCTCGGCTGGCTTGGTGCGGAGTACTAGAAGGGTGTTGACATGTGAAATTCACTAAATTACAGCCACCCACCTTCAGAGCACCTACCACGTATGGCAAGGGTCAGGAGGAACCTTTTTTCATTCGAAGGGCCACTTCAGGTTTTACTAAGTCCTCCAAGGGCCGCATTATGAACACAAACAAGGATTTCCCCCTATATTGAAGGAGGCCACCTTTACTACAGACCCTTCACTAGGTCTCCTGAAAATATGACTTAATTGTTTTGCAAATGAAATTACGAAGATTTCTTCACAAAACATTTTATTTCATGTGAAACCGCTTACCATTAAAATTATATCAGGGGCCGGATAAGACGGCCTCAAACGGCCCGTAAACGGCCCTCGAGACATAGGTTCCCGACCCCTGACATATATATATATATGTAAATATGGAGTTTTCGGGAATATTTTTCAGTAACGCTTTATACTAGTTGGAACGAGGGAAGCTGACCGGGGGCGGACAAAGGAGTCAGTTGTCCCGGGTACATCAGGGCAAGGGGGACCCAGAATTGGATTGAGTACCCATTACAGTACATATATATATTATATAGGCCTATATATCAGTGGGGAGGGGTCTTTCAGATGAGGTTGTCCTGGGCCCAGCCAAAGCTCTCAGGGGTCCTGGTGGGAATTACAGTATAAATAGATAATTGGCTGTTGGCTGAACCTTTGGTAATAGTCATTATTAATTATTACAAATGTGTGTATGTGGAATTAGTATTATGGCAAATAAATTACTTAAATATGACTTTTAAAAAATCCAAACTATTAAAATAGTATTAAAATCTTGATACTTGTTAATAGTTGATGTAATAACGGTAAATTATGTAACATGGTACTAGCATTAAGTTTTACTTTCCTGTCTTTCTCATGAATCTTTAATTCAATGTAATTAAATTTAATTGAAAAACCTTTTGTCATTTGGAACTAGAGATGCACTGGATCCTGATTTTTAGGATCCTGCCGGATACAGGATCCACTGCTTAAGATCCTGCCGGATCTGGAACCGGATACCGGATCCTACAAAAGGGTTGAAACATATAGTCTACTCGCACACGTGGGCCCTTTTTATTACGTTGGCTCAAACTATTTTTTAGACTCATTGGCTTATTTCCACACTGCCTGCAACGGCTGCTTCCAAAGGGCTTTCACTCCATGCAGTGATTGGGGTTGTGAAAAACTGACTGAAAAGCCTATAGGCTAGAGATGCACCAGACCCTGATTTTTAGGTAACATGCCGGATACCGGATCCACTGCTTAAGATCCTGCTGGACCTGGATCCTCTGAAAAACCCTATTATCCTGCCGGATCCGGAACCGAAACCGGATCCGGTGCATCTCTATTTGGAACAGACACGTGTTGGCATGTGTAACCCTAAAATCCTGTAATAATTATCATATCATACTTTTTCCATGGGTCAGCCTTGTGGCCCAAATGTGTCCCGTTTTTAGAGATATTGCAATGCCAAATTTGCATTAATACAATATCCAACCTAATACCAATACTTTAAAGAACTTTTTCTGCATTTTTCATGTTGGCATAGATACTGCAGTTTGCCTTTGTAGGTCTGTATAGGCTTAAAAGGGCCTACCACAGTGTTTTGTGAGATATAACAGACACAGCTATGCTGCTATGTTCACATCTGTGTCCTGATTTAAAAAGGTGCTTAATCACCACAGCACAGCACGCATTACAGCACAGCACGCATTACCGCTCCTTAATGACATTGTTATACGGCCCATTGGGCATACTTTCTCCTTTAGTCGTCCTCTCTTCCTGATAAGATTTCGTCATCCTAATGCGTTCCAAGTATCTAGTCTGTCCAAAGTGTTCTTCCTTAAATGGCCTAATGATGATTGCGCAACCCGAGCAAAGACAAAGCTTTTAGCCTAGGCCCCCTCAAATGTTTAGTAGTGTGTGAAGGGAGGAGGAGCAGTGTTGCCATATGTGTCTGATCAAATCCCACCCAAAGGGTGCTCAAAAACCGTCCGCCAAAATTTCGTCAAATTTCACAAATTGCATTGATTTCTATGGGCATAAAACTGCAGAAAAAAACCCGCCAAATGGAATTTTTTTCCTGTTTTTACCCTCAGACTGCCATCCCAAGCAGCCCAACTGGGCGGGCAACCGCCCAATCTGGCAACACTGAGGATGAGCTCCTCAGTGTTGGGTTGGTGTTGGTTTTCGGGGGAGGAGGGTGGTTGGTGCATGGAATGGCCGGGGGCTAAAGATCCTTAGCCGCGTTCCTCCAGGCTGTTCTTCTGCTTGTAGTATTCATCCGAGGTTGAGCTCATAATTGTTGCCACTAAACCAATTGTTCTTTTAATGGATGCCATTTAACCCCTTCTACTCTACCCCCCTTCCTTCTTCCCCTCAGGTGTGATGCTGGGCGAGTGAGCGGTTAAGACCGGTATGCAAAACCTGCTGAGCCACGCGCCGCCTTAACAGGCAACAGGTGAGGCGTTCGGTGAGGTGTTTAGTGAGCTGTTCAATGAGCTGTTCGATGAGCTGTTCAGTGAGCTGTTCAGGGAGTTTTGTGGGTGATGCAGCGGAAAGGACGTATAGGTGCCGGAAAAGGAGATACAGTGGTGCATTCACATCCCCACTTTTGGAAATCCTAATGAGGCTTTCTCAACTTTTACTGCAGACAAATGAGTGTATTGCTGCAGCAGCAGCACAGTAATGTTAAGAAATAAAGAACGAAGAAAAAAATTGCACCACCACTTTAAAACTTCTTCCGGCACCCTTGGGAAAGGCGAGTAAGACCATAATGACACTGGATACAACACGGACAAAAAAATGCAGGGTCCATTCAACATTTAATCAGTTTGGCCCTGCCATGGCCTAACGGTAGGGCACTGAATTACTAGACCGGCGATCCGGGTTCGATTCCGGCCCGGGTCATTTGCCAGCCCTTCCCCATCTCTCTCTTCCCACTAGTTTCCTGTCTGTCCTCCACTGTCCTGTCAAATCATTAAAAAAGGCAACAACAAAAAAAACATTAAATCAGTTTAACAACTTCTACAGTGTGTTTGGTCCTAGAGTATTCTCTAAGTGAATTAACATTCTCACAAAAAAGTCTGTTTCTGCTTAAAACAGCACTTTGCATCATTTTTAGTGTCCATTTTGATTCATTTGTGTTAGTTTGCATATGATTAAATGACTCATTATGTAAATGGAGTGCACTCAGTTTTTTCTTCTTTCTTGTTCTTTTCTTTTTATTTAAACATTGCAGGGACTGGTATGACAGCAATGTGCAATGTTTAAATAAAAAGAAAAGAACAAGAAAGAAGAAAAAAAAACGAGTGCGATCCATTTCCTAACTACTTGATTACTTCAGAGACGCACCAACAACACGGAAGAGCGCGGTGTGTGGAAGATAACCTAAATGACTCATTATTAAATTGGCTGTAAACCTGTGTGGTTGCCAAGTATTCGTATTTGTAGCCTATGTATAAGCAGCATGCATAACACTTATCTTGTGGTGCTGGTACTGCAGTGGATCAACCTGTGTAACAATACATATAATCATGTAGTGTATACATAAGCAGCATTATAAGTAAGTAACTGTAAGTATAAGACTTGCACATGATATAGTACATTGTCATGCACATTGTAATATTGCACCAGTGACACTATGATAACATAGTGAACATAGCCTATAAGACATGAACATAGCCTATATATCATACATTGATATTTGATGTTGCATGTTGTCATCCTGCAAGAAGGTGACATGGTGGCATGGTGACTTCAATGAGGGTTACGAGAGGGTGCTCAGTGTGGCCTTATCTCGTACGGGCCGATTGTCATAATGGGCCATAACCTATATTGCCTGCTCGTAAACATAAATATTTGAGTATGAAGCCACATACAGGGAAATGACCCTGTGAAATAGCCGAGGTAACATTCCCTCTGCTGGATTTATGAGTGCTCGGGGCACGGCCAATACTTTTATTGTGATATTACGCCAGTTACGGCTCACTGTAGATGAACGCCAGCAGGACTAGAGGTGTGTCGTTCATGAACGAGCCGGTTCTTTTGAACGGCTCCCTGAAGTGAACGATGGGAACCGGATCACAGCTGGGGGAGCCACTCGGCCGTTATTTCGTTCATTTTTCATTCATTTTAAGCACGTGACCTCAACCAGAGTAATTCAATTTTGGAAAAAACACAATTGTTTGCCTCAAAGAGAGGCAAAAACGGTCTTTAGAAGCAGGAGAATAATCAGTTGTTGTTTGGACAAAATTACCTTGAGGTGGAGTCAAAATATTACATTCTTAACACTGAATAAATAATTTAAAAAAGAGCCAAAAGAGCCAGATTTTTGAACAGCTCTTTGAAAGGAACGAGCCACTAAGATCCGGATCCCGACAAAGAGCCATAAATCCCATCTCTAAGCAGGACCTGTGGTGGAGCAGGCTAGAAACATACTGTGGACTAGAAACACACTGTAGGCTGGAAACATTATTTCATTCTCTCTCTCACTCTCAAAAACATTCCTTCTCTCTCTCTCTCTCTCTCTCTCTCTCTCTCTCTCTCTCTCTCTCTCTCTCTCTCTCTCTCTCTCACCTCAGTTGTGCATTACATTTGACAAATACCCAGTCCGTTTCCCTTGGTTTCCATAACCGAGTGTCACAAATAGAGCGCGTAGGCCCTCAGTAATGGCTTTGAGGAGGTCATTCCTCTTAAATCCTCGAACACCTGTGGAACCGTTCTGTTTTGCTGAGTGGCATTTCAACATTAATTCCTCATTTTCGTAAGTTCACAAGCCCGGAGAGTGTTGCAGGCATGGACGAACAAATCCAAGCAGCATGTAAGACTGTTTAGCAGGCGGGAAAATAAGGAAAGAAAGAAGAAAAAAAGAAAAGCAAAACGAGCCTTGCAATGGAAAAAAAGCAGCACCAGCCAAGGTTTGTTTTCACCTGAAGCAGTCATTTGTCTTGGCGGCTTCCCAACGCTAAACCACTGTGTATGTTTCTGGGCTCTCAGTGGGTTTGTGTGCACACCACAGCCACTTAATGTGGCGGGGGGAACTGAAGATTTCAATAATAATCTTGAAATTGTCAAACCGCATCGTTTCCTCGCGCGAAAAAGGGAGGAAAAGTGAGTAGGAGAAAAGCACATTTCCCTCGAATAATTGCCATTCAATACTGCAGTACGGGTAGTGTCAGATGGGCCTGACAGCTCTACAACAGCTGTGTGTGTGTGTGTGTGTGTGTGTGCGTGTGCGTGTGCGTGTGCCTGGGCGTGGGCGTGTGCGTGTGCGTGTGCGTGTGCGTGTGTGTGTGTGAATGTGCGCGTGTGCTTGCGTGCGTTCGCGTGCGTGCGTTCGCGTGCGTGCGTTCGCGTGCGTGCGTTCGCGTGCGTGCCTCTGTGTGTGTGTGTCTTTGAAGATTGGTTGACACACAGACTCAAAGACTAATGAGAGGGACTGAGGCGATGAAATGCACACAGAAGCAAAGCAGTGTTGAAATAAACACTCTTACAGTGTGTATAGGAGATCTAGAGGAGAAATGCTTTTACAGTGCCACGCAGTACTGTCCCTCTTGCCAACACAGATCACTCGGCAGCAGGGCTGCGGACAATTCCCTCAAGGTAGGTATGATGCTGTCCTGAGAGAGTCCTCCAGTGTTTCAACTTCACTCCCATTTACCAGCACATTATGTTCTTCTCGGAACAATCAGGAATATTCTTCAGGCCCTGCCATGGCCTAACGGTAGGGCACTGGGTACGGTACTTTGCTGGCGAAACGGGTTCGATTCCGGTCATGTGCCGATTCTTCCCCGTCTCTCTCCCTCCCCACTCACTTTCCTATCCAATTCTTCACTATACTGTCCAAATAAAGTTGGACCCCCCATTTTTAAAAAAGAATATTTTATGCTGAAAATTCTTTTGAGGCTCATGTATTCTTCAGAGAGCCTTTAACTTGTCAAAGAATCAGGAAAGAGGCTTTTACGTTCCATAATCGAAAGCCATTCATTACAGACCTCTCATCTGCATGAAGGCCAATCTCTTTTTTATTTCCGGATGATCTAATCTGTTCCTTTTCTGTCAGAGTGACTTTGGTTTGAAGTTTGAAAGAATAAAAGCAATGCAAAATCATCACTGCGAGTTGGAGTTTAACCCAGGCCATGGACCAAGGGCCTTCCTTCTGGTTAGACTTTATCAAATAATATCCTCAATTATAACCATTCCAGTTAATGTCCAATTGGGCTGTCCTCCAGAAAAACATAATTTACGACGTGAAGAGAAGATTTACGATATTTCACACAGTTCTTGGAAGCTGAAGGGAAGAGTTTTTCACAGTGACTGGAAGTCGTGGCAGAGTTCAGAGTCTTATCTTGCCCATAAATACCTGGTGGCGTTGCACTTAATTGTTCCGGGGTGCTCTATCACAACAAAGACAAGTATTACGCAATAACCCACACAAGATGCTATGGGTTTGGCCTGAATATACAGCCAGGGACAGTGTTGTTAGGCACGTCACGTCACAGAGCACAGGTGTCTTGGACTGTTGCATAACAAAAAAACAAACTTTTTTTTTTAAACCTCAGACTGTTCTTTTTTTTAAGATATGCTAGTCAATGAATCACAAGCCACACATTCACTGGCTGGCCACGCAGGCAGCTGACCTCGCAGTGCAGAGCGTGAAGGGTTTACAGTGTAGCCTGCACTGTAAATCACATTCAGGCTTTTCCAGGTTCCAGGTAAACCCTATAGTCACCCTTGGAACGCACTTACCAAAACAAACATCACTTTCTCACTCACTCTCGTCTTCCTCCCTCTCAATTTGCTGCACTTCACGTTCACACACATGCAAGTGCATGCATACAGTACACACACACACACACCCAACACCACCCTAAACGCACGCACGCGCTCACACACACGCACGCACGCACGCACACACGCACGCACGCACGCAGGCAGGCAGGCAGGCACGCACGCACGCACAAGTTGTCTGCATGTTGTGCTTTCCTTGATCCAGACTTGATTGGGAATCATGCGTGTGCATGCATATGGCTGCCTGGACGATGCCTGCTGCAGACATGGACACACAGCAGATTTACCCCCACACGCCAGCAAAGAGGAGTCGAGTCGGTGAGGAGCAGAGGAGCGGGTGGTCATGCAGTCCTGGAGGAGCTCTTTTGTGGAGAGGTGGGAGGGGGAGGAGGGGAGGGGAGGGGAGGGAGGGGAGGGGAGGGAGGGAAGGGGTTACAGATGGGTAGTAGGGGGTGAAGACAGAGAGACGATGAGATGAGGTGAGATGAGAAGAGGAGAGGAGAAGAGAGGAGAGGTCGAGAGAGGACAGGAGAGGAGAGGAGAGGAGGAGAGGTGATGTGAGAAGAGGAGAGGAGAGGTGATGTGAGGAGAGGGGAGGAGATGAGATGAGAGGTGAGATGAGAAGAGGAGAGGAGAAGAGAGGAGAGGTCGAGAGAGGTGAGGTGATGTGAGAAGAGGAGAGGTGATGTGAGAAGAGGAGAGGTGATGTGAGGAGAGGGGAGGAGATGAGAGGAGAGGTGACGTGAGGAGAGGATAGGAGAAGAGAGGAGAGGAGAAGAGAGGAGAGGTGTGCTGATTTTTAATCCACATGTCACACATGGGGGTGGAGGGAGTGTAAAGATGGAGGAGGGGGAGAAATGGATAGTGGACAGAGTGTGGTGGTGAGGTGAGATGGTCTGAAGAGGCTGGGGGGGGGGGGTAGAATTGAAAATGTGGTGGTGGCGAGGCGAGGTGAGGTGAGATGAGGTGTAGTTTGAGAAGATGATTGCCAGTCCACATGTCAGACGTGACATGACAGGGCTCAGGGGGCGTGCCACAGGGACGTGAACCTGCACCCCACCAGCAGGGAAGTCGACGTGGGGGGCGGGGTGTGTGTGGGGGGGGTAAAGGGGTCAGTTCTCCATGGGCCCAGGGAGAGAGACGGGGGGGGGGACGGGGTTGGGGGCGGGGTTCATTCCATTGTATGTAATGGATAAGGGGGCCCTTTCAGATGACTTTGTCCTGGGCCCGGCTAAACCTGTCAGCAGCCTTGCCCCCCAGACAGCTCCAAACCAACCCCCCACCCCCCACCACCATCCATCAAAACTCCCGAGCAGTCACAAGTCTCCCACCCTCTATCCCCCACCACCATCCAGACCAAGAGAAGGCTCCCACCCTGTCTGGCCCGGCTGGCCTGACTACCGCTGCCTTTCCTTTGCCTTGGATGGGCTGCAGTTTAGACAGCTGCAGATTGCTGCTGCAGTGGTTCTCAGCTCAGCAGCCATTCTCTGGAAAAGGGCGTGTGCTGCTTATGAAAATGTGTGTGTGTGTGTGCGCGCGTGTGTGTGCGCGCGCGTGTGTGTGTGTGTGTGTGTGTGTGTGTGTGTGTGTGTGTGTGTGTGTGTGTGTGTGTGTGTGTGTGTGTGTGTGTGTGTGTGTGTGTGTGTGTGTGTGTGTGTGTGTGTGTGTGTGTGTGAAGAGAGACAGGTTCATTGTCTGATGAAGGGCATGCTGCCCGAAACGTTACATTAAAAAGAGCAACGGGAGCTTGGTGTCGCGGACTTTTCATTCAATTTTTTCATTGTATTTTTGTTGGTCCTGCACCCAATTTTTTGAGACGGATGTGCGTGTTTTCTCTTTAACTACTAAGAGAGACAGGTTCCCCACAGACGTAGCAGAACTAATCATAAACATTTACACTGACCTTGGTATGCATACATTCACCATACACTTGTAGTTCTTTCAAAATATTATATATTCTGATTATGTCTTCTTTTTGTATGCTGACTCAGCAACTCATAAATGTAATACAAAGTGAAAATGTATTGAACATGCATAAGGTGAAGTACATTTATGTACATTAAAAGAAGGACTCCAGCCTATGTTAATTTTCTTGATTTTCTTACTGTAAAACAGGGGCAGCAACTTACATTTTCAATAACATGCCAAACAGGCAAGATGAAAATAAAGGCCAATAGTTGTTGGATGTAATGTCTTTTGTCTGTGACTGTGCACTAAATATTTGTGTGTGGCTTCATAACGGCCATAAGTAATACCAGGAACCAAGTCCTTAAAACTCCTTTGAATCTGAATTTGATTTGCATGTATTGAAACTTTCTTATGTGCACATTTGACTTGGCTTGCTGTGGGGGAGAGTGGAGGAGTAATGGATGTAGGCCTATGCTTTGTGTGTGTGTGTGTGTGTGTGTGTGTGTGTGTGTGTGCGTGCGTGCGTGCGTGCGTGCGTGCGTGCGTGCGTGCGTGCGTGCGTGCGTGCTGCGTGCGTGCATGCGTGGGTGCATGCGTGCGTCTTTCTCTTTCTTTTCATATGTTGTACTGTGCTTATTTGTATCTGTATCTGTATGAACGCATGCATGTGTCTATGATGTGTACAGTATGTGTATGTGGCTGCTTGGTGGGAATAAAGCAAGAATGTGGTGTGGGTGGAGGGAGGGAGTGAAGGAGGTGGAGGAGGAGGAGGAGGAGGAGGAGAGAGTGAGGTGGCAGGAGGAGGAGAGAGGGAAGTGGAGGAGGTGGAATGCGGGGAGGTGGGAGGCAAAAGGAGGGGTGAAGGAGGTGGAGTGAGGGGAGGTGGTGGGTAACTGAGGCAGGTGGCAGGAGGTGGAGAGAGGGAAGTGGAGGGTGTCTGAGGGAGGTGGCAGGAGGGAGGTGGCGGATGGTGAGCAGATGTAGGGTAGCTGAGGGAGGTGGCAGGAGGGAGATGGAGAAATGGAGGTGGAGCGACGGAGGTGGAGCGACGGAGGTGGCGGTGGTGGAGGGAGGCAGAGGGAGGCAGAGACGATGGGTGGCTGAGAGAGATGAGGAAGGTGGAGGGAGGTGGCGGCTTGCTGCATGAGTCGGGGAGGAGGGAGGTCGGATGAGGGAGGTGGGGGGAGGTGGGATGAGGGAGGTGGCGGGTGGCTGCATGAGTCGGGGGGGTTACAGGGCCAGTCCAGGCCAACCACATGAGTCTCAGCTGACGCAGGCTCCTACCTCTAGTGTGGCAAGACCAGGACGGGATGGGAGCGCTCCACTTCTGAGATGAAACATAACTTAGGGTGCAAGTCAACAAAATGTTGGCCCTGCCGTGGCCTATCGGTAGGGCACTGGGTTACTATGCTGGCGACTCAGGTTCGACTCTGGTCTGGGTCATTTGCCGATCCTTTCCCGTCTCTCTCCCCCCACTCGTTTCCTGTCTCTCCTGCACTGTCCTATCAACAATAAAGGCAAGAAGCCCTAAAACAAAATGTAAATTTAGGGTACAAAAAGTAAATTCTTGATGAGTGAAAGCATTGAGAATGTGGTTTTTTTTCTACCCTAAAGCTTCTGAGGGGGGCACAGCACTGTCCACACCCTCCCTCCCTCCTTCCCAGTCACCCAGTCACCCAATCACCAAACCATCCAAGCATCAGACTGACCATGGTGCTGGTCAGGAGAGAACCGGTAGGGGAATGGAAAGAGGTTAGGACAGGGGCAGGAGGATGGATGGCAACAGGGTTTGGATGGAGAGAGAGAGAGATATATATATATAGAGAGAGAGAGAGAGAGAGAGAGAGAGAGAGAGAGAGAGAGAGAGAGAGAGAGAGAGAGATAGAGAGAGAGAGAGAGAGAGAGAGAGAACCCATGTCTGTGTGTGTGTGTGGGTGTTTGAATGGGAAGAGTTGAGTTTCACGTAGAGCACTTGCAAAAACACATTTTTGCTCAATGTGCTTTGCTTGCACTTACAGTATGTTTTCTATTTATACTTCACGAATGTCCAGCATATGCTTTGTGGGTTACGCTTGGCACAACCTCAACAAAAACCCAAACAACTGCTTTTCTTTTCTTTTTTTCTTTTCTTTTCTTTTCTTTTCTTTTCTTTTCTTTTCTTTTCTTTCCATCATTCCTTCTCCTCCCTTCCCCCTCTCCATTCAACCCTTCTGTAGTATGAGAATCGAGAGCATTCCGTCCACCTGCCTTGATTTCAAATCGCTGCTGTTTCCTATCCTCAGCATTGTTTTTTTCTCAGCTTTTTGTTTAGTTTTTTGGTCTTTTAGACTTTATTAATGACAGGACAGTTTGAGAGAGAGAGAGAGAGAGAGAGACAGGAAATGTTTGGGGGAGAGAGAGATGGGGAAGGGTTGGCAAAGGATCCAGGCTGGAATCGAACCCGGGTCGGTCGCATGGTAGCCACGGTATAGGGCCTATTCTCAGCATTGTTGCTCACATACAGCAGAGCCCGGCCGGTCCACCGCTGTTTCTCCCTCCATTGTTGTGCAAGCGAGACTGACAAACGCAATCGCTAACGAGGCCTGTGATTCCAAGGAAGTGAGACAGGTGAGTCAGGACAATTACGGCAAGCCAAACAAACCATAAAGCACCACGGACACCACGTCAGCTGCGTTACGGTAACAGGGGGCCATGCATGTGCACTGCGGATATCTAGGATCATTCCAATCAGAGCCTTAATGACCTGACAAGAAGGCTGTAAAAAGAAAAAAAAAGTTCTTCCCCCTCTCTCCTTGCGCCAGACAGCATATCTCTTCCTCCTCTTTTCTTTCCCTTCTTTTTTTCTTCTTTCTCTCTCTCTCTCTCTCTCTCTCTCTCTCTCTCTCTCTCTCTCTCTCTCTCTCTCTCTTTTTTTTTAAGCCACTGGCTACGTTTGCATGAGACGTTTAATTCAGAATTAACTCACTTTAATTCTGAATGAAGCTTGATTCCACTTTGAAAACATCATGTAAACACTTAACAATTCGGAATGACATCAAAGATCAAAGTAAACTCGACAGAGCCATTTAATTCTGAATTATTAATTAGGAATTAAAAACGTCATGTAAACGTAGCAAATGTTGCTGAAGTTTTCACCGCGTCTTATCAGACGTCTGGGAGATGGGATGAGAGGGATGAGAGGGATGGGGGGGGGAATAAGGTAGAGTTGAGGGGAGGTGTGGTGGATCAATAGCCTGGTGAACCAGCGCCACCCGCTGGACGGCAAAATGTTTTGTCTACGGGTAGGTCTGGCCTCGCATAATGATTCAATGAAGCCAGAATGCCATGAATCTGGCAAACCAATTACAACGCAAAGATGTGTTTTGAATCAAAGCGGGCAGGGTTTTGAGGGAAGGTTGTTCTCATCAACAATCTTCGGATGTATTATGCATCGAGGCCAGACTAAATTAGACATCCACATTTAGTCTGGTTTATCAGGCTAGTGGATCAATACTGATGACAGCGGTCACCCAAGATACCACCGCCACGTCCGAAGGCAATTCTGCCCATCTCTGGACAGATTGTTTGCATATCAGGTGATCAATAAAGTTGAGTTAATGATTGTCGGGGCTTTTGTTGTGCTATACGGGACTGAGCAGTGAGAGCAGAGCACGCAGGCTGCACAGCGCAGCACAGCACAGGGTGGGAAAGAAAGCCAGCAGAAGAGTCTGTGCTCTCAGCACTCTCCCAGTCAGCAGTGCTATCCACAAGCAAGACCAAACAGCTGGGCCAAATTTGTTTTGATGTGAATCACTTGTGTGCTATATTAATTTGCTATTTGTGTGTGTTTGAGTGTGTGTTTCTCTCACTCTATGTGAGTGAGATTGTGTTCACTCTTTCACTCTTTAGAGAAATTTTGTGTATGTGTGTGTGTGTGTGTGGGGGGGGGGCTGGGGGCATGCGTGTGTCCATGTTTGGGAATATGTCCATGTATGTGTTCATGCCTGCGTGCCCATGTTTATGTGTGTGTGTGTGTGTGTGTGTGTGTGTGTGTGTGTGTGTGTGTGTGTGTGTGTGTGTGTGTGTGTGTGTGTGTGTGTGTATGTGTGTGTGTGTGTGTGTATGTGCGTGTGTGCGTGTGTGTGTGTGTGTGTGTGTGTGCGTGTGTGTGTGTGTATGTGCGTGTGTGCGTGTGTGTGTGTGTGTGTGTGTGTGTGTGCACGTGCCCACTCCCTCCCCATGCATGTTGTTTCTGGAAGCCATAATCTCAGGTGGTGTTTTTACCTCCTGGTGAACCAGGAAGCGTCTCTCTCTCTCTCTTTTTCCTCTCAGCTTGCCCAGGACCTCCGTTAAAAAGGCCAGGACATCCTGTGGACATTTAACAGCTCCGCACACATCGTAATCAAATGAGTCAAATAAACACCGGCCATCGTGCCATCCTAATAAAGACCCTGCAGTTGGAAGTCCGGGTTGAGGGTACCTTTCAACTTTTGAACCGAAAACACATGCACGCACAAGCACGCACTCACACGCGGGAACACACACACACACACACACACACACACACACACACACACACACACACACACACACACACACACACACACACACACACACACACACACACACACACACACACACACACACACACACTAATAGCTATTGCTCTCCTCCATGCGTCAGAAAGGATGTCTTTATTGAAAGATACTACAAACTTATCGGATGACAAATCACACAACACAAACGTGCGACACTTACTTATGCAACCATGGCCATAAAGTCTTCAAGGAGGATAAATGTCCCCTAGATTAGGAGATGTGGCTTCACTTCGGTCAGGGATGGGAGTGATGTTGACTTAGCTGTGTTGACAGTTGGATAGCACAGTGTTTCCCAACCAGGGGTACGTTTACCACTAGGGGTACGCGAGCACACGTCAGGGGGTACGCAGAAAAATGTGATAATGACAATTGAATAGAGTATAGTCATACTGGGATAAAGGTATATATATATACAGAGAGAGAGAGCATGGGATAGGGGGTACTCATGGTACAACAAAAAGGTTTAGGGGTACACGAGTCAAAAAAGGTTGGGAAACACTGGGATAGTAGACCGTTTGGAAGCAGTACAGTCCTCATGTTTGTCATGTCATGCCACCATGTGGTCATTTCTCGTAACTACATGAGTTCATTTTTTGTGAGTGTGAGTTCAGGGTTTTGTTTGTAAGAAAGGGTTCTTTATTAATAGCCTACTCCCTACTCTATGTGAAGTTAATGGGGACATTCTTTTGATAATAAGAACATATCTTGATCGCGCCAAACAAAAGACAATAATCTTAAAGATTTTAATTCCCACAACAGGGCCTCAAAAGGTCAAGAATGTTATGCACTGCAAGCAGCATTGTCTGGTTCTCATTCCGGCATCACTTAATTGCCCATTTATAATTGATCTAAATACCATGTCGGTTTTCTGATTGTAGAGTCATAAAGTACTTCGTAAACTGTGGCACAAATTTAACAAGGAAATATGAGTTGTGAAACAAAGAAGGGGTTCTCATGGGGAGCTGTTCGCCATGTGCTTCTCATCTGGCCACTCTGTTTGTCATAACTTCATTTCATAAGTGATTCTAATAATGATTCGCCTTGACATCAACAAATGGGGATTGTTTATAGTTATTGTTCTAAAAGGTCTTTGCATGCATCTGCTTGGGGGGGTCAAACTTTTTTTCAACCCATATGGCAAATCATGTCCCTGTGAGCAAAAAAAAGAAAAGAAAAAGAAAACAGCCAACTAAAAAGTGGGTGTTTACTATTCGCGCGGTCGCGTTTCAATTCAGCTGCACTAAAATGTGTTTTCAGTATTACACGCACCAGTCGTAGCGCAGTGGAGCTCTCCAGCGGTGGGTCACAGGTTCACGGGTAGCAAACGCCTAGACAAAACAAAACCTGGAAGCCACTTTAACTTGCTACTTCGTCAAACAACTGACATCACTTTTCGCCTGGTTGTGAAAAGCCTTGTCAAGCGCAGAGTGCCGGGGAGGTTCATTGATTCAATTATTTTCCTCTTTTTCTCCGCTGGTCTCATGCCAGCTTTTGACTACCGTTGTTGCTATGACACATAGGTCACACACCTCTTCCTTCCTGGGCAGTTTTTTTCTCTCCCGTGATTAACGGCGTGTCTTTATTTGCTTCGCTCAAACCTGGCTTTATCGCTCCATGTTTTGTTGTGATTTAGGATGGGGGCAGTGGAGACCGGCTGGGGCCCTGGAATGGCTCTTTCAAGCCCAGCCACTCAGTCACCTATATGGTTGGACTTAGCGTATGGTTATGTTTGTGTCAGGAATACCGTGCTATCCTGGAAACTGACTTGAATTTTTTTTTTTTTTAAATAGGGTCTGTTCATTTGCAATCCAAAGGAAAATTTGCCATTTGCAACATGCAACAGGTCCTCAAGTCAATGTGTGTCAACTGTTTTATGGTAAAAAGATCTTGAGCGTGAAGGAAGATAGGAGATCAACAGTAGGAGATGGAGAGAGAGAGAGAGAGAGAGAGAGAGAGAGAGAGAGAGAGAGAGAGAGAGAGAGAGAGAGAGAGAGAGAGAGAGAGAGAGAGAGAGAGAGAGAGGTGCAGGATGCTGTAAGACAACCCCTAATGTTGCAATTGTGGTGGTATCAGTGCATGAGGGTCAGGGAAAGCCAGGGAAGAGGAGAGAGATGCAGAGGGAAAGAAAGAGAGTGTGAGAGACAGCAATTGAATGAGAGAGAGATAGAGAAACAGAAAGAGGGAGAAGGAGAGAAAAGGGGAGATACAGTAAAGAGCAACAGAGAGAGAGAGCAGGAGAGAATGGCAGTGCTGGAGGCTGTGAGAGAGAGACAGAGAGAGAGAAAGAAAGATGGGAAGAGAGAGAGCAGATAGAAAGAGAGAGAGAAAATACAAGAGACAGACAGAAGATATAGAGGGAGCACAGGAGAGAGAGAGAGAGAAAGAGACAGTGCACGTGTGGGTGCGCGATGGAGAGAGAGAGAGAGAGAGAGAGAGAGAGAGAGAGAGAGAGAGAGAGAGAGAGGGAGAGAGAGAGACAAGAGAGAAGAAGCAGACCATAAATCGTGCAGCGTTGCCTGATAGCGCTGTTTGCACAGCCACCGCCGGCCGCTTTGATCTGGCCGCCGGGGAAGCAGGGGGTCGTGTGTCACTGGCAAAGGTCAGCTATATATTACACTCCTAAAAGTGATTACTGAAATTCTTAACTGAAACCAGTCTGCTGCCAGGGAGTGGCGTAATCCCCCAGCCGCGCTAGCTGCCTCGGACGCATGGGGCCCACTCTTTCTCTCTCTTTCTCTCTCTCTCTCTCTCTCTCTCTCTCTCTCTCTCTCTCTCTCTCTCTCTCTCTCCCTCCCTCTCTCTCTTTCCTGCTTTCTCTATACCCACCATTGTCTCTCGCTTTCTCTTCCTATACCCACCTACCTATTTCTCTCTCTCTCTCTCTCTTTCCCCACCTCTGTCTCTCTCTTTCTCTTCCAATACCCACCTCTCTCTCTCTCTCTCTCCCTCTCCAAGAAGATGAATCTTCGAGTGCTAGTAGTGTTTTCCCCCTCCCCATCTCCTCATCTCTCTCTCTCTCTCTCACACCATCTCTCTCTAGCGATCCACCACCCCTCAACATATATTGCTCTCTGTCTCCTTCTCTCTCTACCCATCTCTCTCTCTCTCTCCCCATCTCCTTCCCTCCCTCTCTCTCTCTATTTCTCTCCCTCTCTGCATCTCTCTCTCTCTCTCCATCCCCCTCCCTCCCTCCCTTTCTCTCTCTCTCTCTCTCTGCCGCTTGTGTTTTCCATCATGAGAGTAGGCCCCTTGAAAACCTGAACATGGAAACATGTGCTATCCGCTTGCAGTTTGTGACCGGGTGGGCACGTGGAGGGAGGGAGGGAGTGAGGGAGGAGGAGGAGGAGGAGGAGGAGGAGAAGGAGGAGGAGGGGTTGAAGAAAGAGAAAGAGAGGGACAGAGAGTGAGAGAGAGGAGGGGGGAGCAGAGAACTGAAGAAGGAAGAAGGAATGTAAGTGAAAAGAGAGAGAGCAGGGTGGACACATACAAAGACAGAGAAGATGAACACAAGGATGAGGTAGAAAGTGAATGATAGAGAGGAATCAGGGGGAGGAAAAGAAGAAGAAGAAGAAGAGGAAGACAAAGATGAAGCATCCGTCCATTCCAAGGGCCTCGTCAGGAAATATAAATGTGCTCACACTTCAAAGGAAAGAACAGCAAATTAAACTGAGGCATGGAGGAGTGGTGGTGGCGTAAACAATGTCTGGTTTGTGTTTCTCTCTCTCCATCTCTCTCTCTCTCTCTCTCTCTCTCTCTCTCTCTCTCTCTCTCTCTCATTCTGTTTCTGTTACGCAGAGAAATCGCTGGTCTGACACAGCACCAGCTCCAGCACCAGCCCCACCACTGTTACCCAGTACCCGCCTCAGGCAGCCCAGCTGTGCTGCCTGTGTGCAATTGTGCTGCGCTGCTCTGGTGTAGGTATTGTGTGTTAAAAAGTACAAAATGCTCAATGAAAATGTTTCTGATTGGGCGAGTGATTGCATCAATCACCGGGCGCCGCGCCGGCGTGCATGGCCACTTTCCTCCCAAGCCTTCAGGGGGCGCCAGGCCCGCCACACACCTGCAACCACCTGCACTGCAACACCCACACACAGAGGAAAAGTAACAAAAGAAAAGGAAAGGGATGGAAAGAAAGTGGAAATACTGACGCTGCTGCTGTGTTTTGTTGGGGTGCAGCAGTCAACCATTTATAGGACAATGGGGTTTCCACACGAGGTGGAGCCTGCCTCACACCCGATTTTTGGCCTCGGGACCAACACGGAGAAAGTTATTACTAATTACGGGATTCATCACCTGAACACAGAACTATGCACAGTTTACGAGTGCAAGTGTATGGGCACGCCTGTTTGTGTGGGTGTCATGTGTGTGTGTGTGTGTGTGTGTGTGTGTGTGTGTGTGTGTGTGTGTGTGTGTGTGTGTGTGTGTGTGTGTGTGTGTGTATTGCCTCTGTGTGAGTCAGGCTGTTGGTGGGTGGGTTCTCTCTCTCTCTATTTCTCTCTCTATTTCTCTCTCTCTCTCTCTCTCTCTCTCTCTCTCTCTCTCTCACACACACACATAGACGCACACACGCATGCACGCACGCAAGCACGCACGCACACGCACACGCACACGCACACACCTTCCACAGTTGCAGAAAAAAACAACGCCCTGTTGTTGATGTTCTGCATTTGTGGCCATCCTCATCACTACCCGTGTGCCGTGTGTAAAGAATGTGAAGTCACGCTCAATGAAACTTTATACACATTCACCAATCATTACCCAAGATTGCTCCGTGTTAACTTTGGCAGACCTCTTCTCTTGGCTCCTAAATTAAAAGGGGGTGATGTATTTCCTCCTATTTATTATTTGCAGAGGGCTACTGAGGGGTGTGGAGGAGAGAGAGAGAGTGAGAGAGAGAGAGAGAGAGAGAGAGAGAGAGAGAGAGAGAGAGAGAGAGAGAGAGAGAGAGAAAGGAGGTACGTAGAAAAAGACAGAGGGGAGAGAGATAAAGAGAAAATGAAGGTGAAAGAGAGGTGAGAGAGAGGAAAAGAGGGACAGAGAGAGAAAAAAGAGGGAGAAAGACCGAGATGGAAGGAAATATGCCGAAACCAAAAGAAAGACAAAAGAGAGAAAGTGATGGAGAGTGGAAGGGAGACAGAAGGAGAGAGGAGAGTGCCTGTGCTCTGTGTTCAGTGGCCATGACCGTGTGTCTGCCAGGATAAACACAGTGGAGCCTTCCTCATGGACTTCCTCAGGGGCCTTATGCACCAAACTACTCCCCGCACGCACGCACGCACGCACGCACACACGCGCACACGCGCACACGCGCACACAACCATGAAAGTGAGGAGACCCCTCCAGGTGAGGAGGAAGAGGAGAGAGAGAGAGAGAGAGAGAGAGAGAGAGAGAGAGAGAGAGAGAGAGAGAGAGAGAGAGAGAGAGAGAGAGAGAGAGAGAGAGAGAGAGAGAGTTGTAATATCTCTGATGTAGAAAAAGAAAAACAGATACTACAGTGAAAAGTCCTAATAAACCAGATTTTCAGGCATCTGGTGCAAAATCTGTACAACAACTTGTCTCTCTTCGTGTTTGTTGCAAGAATACTATGATGATTGAGGATAGTACACAAGCCCTGAAACTGTGGTAAAATATGACATAGCAATAGGTGATATGCATGCATCTCTTTTTATATAACTTAATTTATAATTCTGAAGAAGCATGTAGGGCTCAAGCACTTACAGTACATAGTGAATAGAGAGGAGAAGAAAATATGATGAAGCTAAATTATATATGCTGTAGTTAGTTATGTCATTGAAGTCCTTGAGCATTTCATAATTCATAATGGTTGAATATTAGATAAACACGGCCTAAAAGGCAATGCTGTCATAGGCTCCATGTGACCCACTAATCAGCCTGATCTCCTGAATTCCGTACTCCTGGACAAGGATGTTTGGGACACGAAATTCGTGCTCCTGGACACGGATTTTGCCAAAATTCTTAGCTCTTGGACACTGATTTTTTTCACACGGAAGTGCTTTCTATATTCCCACAGCATTGTGTTAACTCTATCATTGGAAAATACATACCAAATGCTAATCCTAAACAAAATAATGCTATAGCAATCTAAATTGTGCCCTGACCAAAACATTCCCTAACCTTAATCTTTCATTAAAGACATATTTATGATAAATATTTTTTCCAGTTGGTTGATAGGCTATCAAATTCATATAATGAATAAAATAATACTAGCTGTGACCAGACCAAAACAATCCCTAACCCTAACATGTCAGTCAGAAATGTTTTTTGAGAAAAAATATTTGAAATTAGTAGAGATGCACCGGATCCTGATTTTTAGGATCCTGTCGGATACCGGATCCACTGCTTAAGATCCTGCCGGAACCGGAACCGGATACCGGATCCTACGAAAGGGTTGAAACACATAGCCTACTCACACACGTGGGCCCTTTTTATCACGTTGGCTCAAACTATTTTGACTGAAAAGCCTCGGCTACCGGATCCTGGATCCTGGAACCGGATCCGGATCCTGTGAAAACCCCTATTATCCTGCCGGATCCGGAACCGGATCTTGGATCCGGTGCATCTCTAGAAATTAGAAAAGTCCTGAGAAAACACAAGACATTGGAAACTTAGAGCTGTGGGAGTATAGAGAGAGCACTTCCATGTGTCCATCACGGAAAACAATTCCGTGTCCAGGAGCACGGAATTTTGGCAAAATCCGTGTCCAGGAGCACAGAATTCTGAGAGATCATGTTGCACTAATACACACTAAAATCATGACACCATTACTCAGAATGGGAAATGTGTATAAGATTGAGCAGATTTGCTTCCATTTGTAATAGGTTTCTGCTTTTACAGTATAGTGTAGTTAAATGCTTATTTCACTAAGGCGCTAAGTAATGGGAATTCTAAATGAATTGAGAGGTTTTTTTTACAGCAGTGTTTACAAGCTTTTTTTTAGTCCACCAGAGCATCCTTGTAAACAACCTCTAGAAGACAAACGCTGGCCTCCCACAATCACCCACCACGCCCCTCCTTTTACACATCACAGTTATTCAAGACCTTTGTTTTCATTTTCCCATATTTCCTTTTCATGGCTCTCATATGCAGAGTCGCTGGCAGCTTTGGCTGGGCCCAGGACAAAGTCATCTAAAAGGGCTCCCCACCCATTGCATACAGTCTGTAACAGAGGTCAACTAGCAGAGTGTGCCGGGGAACATTAGTAAGCCTTCCTCCCGACGCCTCATACAGTAGGCTATTGGTAGCGTTGAGCTATCGGACTGGTCCTTTAGCGTAGCGGTATCGTGCTGTGCCTACCATATCCGAACGTTGACTAGAAGGTGGCGAGTTTGAGAGGCCGAGGGGCCGGACTGCGTGGGAACACCTCAGTTACACATACAATCAGGGCTCTAAATTAACACCAGCCAACCGGCAAAAAGCTGGTGAAAATTCTGTTTGGCTGGTAGAAAAGACCACTTACTAGCCACTTTGACACATTAGTGAGTGTGTGTTTGGCTACTAAGATTAACATTTACATTTTGGCTGGCGATGAAAAAAGTTAATTTAGAGCCCTGCATACAATGTAATGAAGACCTAATTCAAGACCCCCTTTCTTCATGGGCCCGGGAAAAGGGACCTGTTTGTCCTCCTATGTCAGCTTCCCTAATCATTTCCCTACGCTTTTTCATCCGTCTGCCCTGCATAGAGTTGTTTCATAGTTCTCTGCTTTGTTTTCAGGCAGGAGAAGTGTTAATGGGTCCTCCTCTGTAGCCAAGTTAGAAAAGAGAAAAGGCCAACAGTAACACTGTCAGGAGTCCAACGGGATCGCGCTCTGGCACGGGGACATGTGGACACAGCTGCTTTCATGCTGAAATGACACAACTTGTCTGTGTACATTTACTGTACGTGGCGGAGGATAAGTAGATGTGTGTGTGTGTGTGTGTGTGTGTGTGTGTGTCTGTCTGTCCGTGTGTGTGTGTGTGTGTGTGTGTGTGTGTGTGTGTGTGTGTGTGTGTGTGTGTGTGTGTGTGTGTGTGTGTGTGTGTGTGTGTGAGAGAGAGAGAGAGAGAGAGAGAGAAATATATATATATATATATAGAGAGAGCAAGGATGGTTGAGATGGATAAAGAGAGTGAGAGGGGCAAAGACAAGATAAGGGGCAGAAAATGAAGCCAGTAGTCTGATTGCTACATCCCCCAATTTAAGCATGAAGCTAGAGTAATATGCTGACACTGCCCAGTACTGATGGTGGCAATTTATGGGTTAAGGGGCTTTCTGCACTAGATAATCGCCATCAGTGCACCCGACAAAGGGGTGGGGGGTCCTGGGCCCAGGGAGATGGGGGGCCCATAATTGGGTCCTCATTACATAATGCATTGGGTGGGGGGACCTCTCAGATGTTTTTGTCCTGGGCCCAGCCAAAGCTGTCAGCGGCCCCGATCGCCACACTTTACATAAGAGTCTTACGCACAGCAATGGCTCTATCCATTGGAATTACTTTTGCTGGAATTTACAATTAGGCCGACTGTTGGGGGGTGGGGGGGTTCCTACAGAGGGCAGATTTGGTGAGGCCCCGGGCAGTAGCTCGGCTATTGGTATAACCGTCTCTGTAGTAAGCCATGGTCCCTTAACCTTCCACAAAGACTCCACAATGTACTGCAAGAGCTGCGGCAGGTCTTGAGGTCAAGGCATCTGATCCAAGTCACGCACTATGGTGAGTTAACATGGGGATTAATTGTGGCCCATTAAAAACATACAGCCCACACGTCTGTTGGAAATGGTACTGGAGGCACGGACAGACAGACTCACACAGTCACACACAGGGCCGCTGACAGCTTTGGCTGGTCCCAGGACAAAGTCATCTGATTGGGTCCCCCACCTCATACATTCAATGTAACGAGAACCCAATTATGGGCCCCCCATCTCTCTGGGCCCGGGACAACTGTCCCTTTGTCCCCCCTTGTTGGCTTCCCAGGTCACACATACAGTACTGTACACCAGAGGGTTGTCACAGGGGTGAAGTACGCATGGGTCTCCTGGCAGAGCAAACGTGGCTAGCGGTCTTCAGGTGGCGGCTGAGTAGACCCACGGTAGCACTAGTTCTTCACAGAATTCATGATGCGTGAGTTAAGCGTATGTAAATCTCCAGGTCTGAGCATTGCAACAGCTTCATATGCTGGAGATTGTTCTCTCCTCTGAGCCAGCTTGCTACAATATATTCCAAGACGCTGCAGCATGCAACCCCCCTCCAGCAACACTCAACATTCTGTGCACAACCAGACGTCCTCCTGTTACTCTGCATTGAGCTGAAAAGATACGCACACACAACCAGGGCCACTCGCTGACAGCTTTCGCTGGGCCCAGGTCCAGGACAAAGTCTTCTGAAAGGGCCCCGTATCCAATACATGCAATGTAATGGCGAACCAATTCTGGGCCCTTTATCTCCAACATACCCCTTTGTACCCCCCTGTCGGCGGACCTGCATGCAACTAGGGCTGCACGATATATCGAAAATGTATCGATATCGCGATATCTCGCAAAAGTTGTGCACGTATCGCACACAGTTTTTAATTTTTAATAATAGGAAATTTGGTGAGAAGGTTAAAAAATGCGTTAAAAAATTTGACATTTAGTTGGTGCTGTATTAGCCATGTTTTGTCCTAATAAAAAATAATGTTGGCAATAAAACATTGTTTTCAGTTATTTTATACATGATAAAGTGTAGAATGGCAAGTAGAGAGGGGAAAATATGTAAGGGTTAACGTTCGGCGAGAAGGTCGCTACCGTGGAATAGCAGCACGACAGAGAGAATCTTTAGACCCCGACGCGGAGCGGAGGGGTCTTGTTCTCTCTGAAGTGCTGCTATTCCACAAAGCGACCGACTCGCCGAAAGTTAACCCGCTTATTATATGGATATACTTAAATGATTCACACATGGCGGGGACATTTCTTTAGACCTATTTAATGTTAAGATTGTTGCTGCGCAAAACAAAACAGTGCCGTTGTGGAACACCGCTAGGCAACAGCTAGGTAGCCAGGACAACAGGTGTTGTCTATCACAGCAGCTGATTAGAGTGACAAAAGACCGGACCCCCTGCAGAGTGATATGAAACATTCGCTTTAGCCACTGACTTGTATACAAGCCAGTGGCTTTAGCAGTGAACGTCTTGTTGCCATTGACAGCGGTAGCCAGGACAACGGGTGCTGTCTATCACAGCAGCTGATTAGAGTCTTGTTGAAAAGTCGCTTTAGCAGTGAAAAGTCTTGTTGCCATTGACAGCGGTCTGTTATAGACCAACCCGTCCGTTATCGAAAAATAACAGACGTCCGAACGTTGGGGAGCCCCGTTGAAATGAATGGAGCATTCGACAGATGACGTCACAACCATATAATAAGTAAGGGTTAACGTTCGGCGAGAAGGTCGCTACCGTGGAATAGCAGCACGACAGAGAGAATCTTTAGACCCCGACGCGGAGCGACCGACTCGCCGAAAGTTAACCCGCTTATTATATGGATATACTTAAATGATTCACACATGGCGGGGACATTTCTTTAGGCCTATTTAATGTTAAGATTGTTGCTGCGCAAAACAAAACAGTGCCGTTGTGGAACACCGCTCGGCAACAGCTAGGTAGCCAGGACAACAGGTGTTGTCTATCACAGCAGCTGATTAGAGTCTTGTTGAAAAGTCGCTTTAGCAGTGAAAAGTCTTGTTGCCATTGACAGCGGTCTGTTATAGACCAACCCGTCCGTTATCGAAAAATAACAGACGTGCGAACGTTGGGGAGCCCCGTTGAAATGAATGGAGCATTCGACCGATGACGTCACAACCATATAATATATGTATATATTAAGTATCGCGAATAGTATTGATATCGCAGTATACAGTCATGTTATCGTGTATCGCATATTTTTCTAATATCGTGCAGCCCTGCACGCAACCATTGCAATACTATTAAAGGAAGCCAGGTGATGACCAATGCATGACTACCAGGGTACTGATAACACACTATGCCTGCTGGAATTCCGTTCACATTAAATACCTTTAGGCTCAATGATCCCTTAATGACATGAATTAACCGTCACATTACCATTTCATAAATGTCCCATATTGCCTAATGACAAACTGCTGTAAAAGCTCTCATGAAGTATGTGACAAGATGCTGTATAATGTTTTGATGAATGACAGGATACGCCATTTACAGCACATGCTATACAGTGGGCCTGCGTATATGACTCTCCGCATGTTAAAGAATTAGTTTAGTATGAGCCATTGCTCTGTAGGGTTTTTATGGCCACTGAGCGATATATCAGACCTGTAAATGCCATAAATGTCAACATGTTCATCAGTATCCGCTGGCTGTTCCAGCAGCTCGGCAGGAAACGGAAGAAAATGAACATCTGCATACAGACCCCCAAGGTAGCGGGGAAAAAAATCATCAGACTGCACAGTGTCCAGAATGCTGTGTCTAGAACCCTAACTAAGAAAATAGAGAACACATCACTCCAGTACTTAGGTTACGTTACTACACTACCAGTGAGTTGAATTGAGTGTAAAACTCTTCTGATAGTTTATAAGTCACAAATGGCTTAGGCCCTAAATATATTGTCGATATTTAGAGCAATATCATCCTAATAGATGTCTTAGAAGATAGACCTTCAGTCTCCTTTATTGGTTGTGCCAAGGGTCAAATCCAGACAGGGTAAAATGGCATTTAGTCATTACGCTGCCAAATGCTGGAACCAACTTCCTGTTCAAATTAGAACTGCCCTAACAGTATCTTGTTTTTAAAAAAGTAATCTGCCTTTGGTGACAGTTAGTTAGTTATTCTCTTTTATCTTTCTCTACTCTCTGGAACATTTAATGTTTTGTTTGATAATGTGCTATATAAGTAATATTGATGGATTGTTTTAAAACAGCATGAACTCTTCTTTCTTGAGCTGCCTTTGGTTTGGCTTCAAATGAATCTGTTTCGGAAATATGGAAATGTTTTGTGAGATATATTGCTGCATGGACACATGAATCCAGAAAGATTAATCAGTGCAAGTGGTTCTCTTGTTTTAACATATCATTTACTATCTTTTGCATGAAGGGCCTTTAGTTTTACTTCAAATAAATGTAGACATGAGAGTTGATATCATTTGATTTTAAGCTGTGTTTAAACATGCATTGCATGTATTTTGTTATGCGAGATCATGTAGTTGCCGCATGGAGGATAGACACATAGTATGCATAAATCCAAATCTCAGGTTTAAATTAGAACCACAAAATCGATGTTAATATAGGCAGGGGTGCTGGGGGTGGGGGTATGGGGGGGCAAGAGGGGGCAAAAGGGGAAAGTTTTCCTGGGCCCAAGGACAGAGGGGGCCCAGAATTTGGTCCTCATAACATTGTATTTGGCTTTGGGGGGCCCTATCAGATGACGTTGTCCTGGGCCCTGCCAAAGCTGTCAGCAGCCCTGAATATGGGCATTGCATCACACAAGCCAGGTGTTTTGTAGAAGCTTGTCTCCTGAAGTGTCCAACGAAAATATTACCATAATTGGCAGTGGAGACTGCTGCAGTACACACATTATATTATCCCACACATCCACTGGCTGTAATTGGGGTGAACGTGTACAACGTCCAAGATCCTAAAAGCTGACCGCATAAAGTTGGAGCCTATTAAAGACTGAGTTTTTAAAAACAGATGAGCCACATGTAACCAGGTACAGATGTGTGTGTGTGTTTTTTTTTAAAATAGTCATAGGAGACCAAAGTACAAAACTTACTGGCCAATCCTTACAACACTATACTATATGGAATAAAAACTTTAATTATGATATATGACTTGTTTTTGGGGGATGGAGGCCCACAACTTCCAGAATTAGGAAAAACGTTTTGTTGTATTAATGGTGATCAACACTTAGTGGTAGGACAAAGACCATATATGAGTGTGAAATTGCACTGTATGTTGTTTCCCAGAATGACTAAGATAACTTATTAGCTTCAGTGCGAAACAAATATGAGAGCGGGGTTGGTCTCAGCACCCACATAGACGCAGCAAATAATAGGGATGTCTATAATATTAATGCTACTGAGTAAACACAGACAGCTTAATGGTTCATTCCTTTCAGTGCTGCGTCCTAAGTTGACCTTTGGCAAAACCACTGTGAAAGTGCCAATGGCATTCACTACAAAATAGTACTAGTGAAATGTAGGCAACTGCAAATCATTTTTCAAAAACTTGGGAAGTCAACACCCCAGAGGAGTTTATTATTAGGGGAGGCATTTTTATGGAGCATGACACGGGTCCAATATTCTCTCAAAATGTAGAAATGGGACTGCTGTTTATAGCATAATTTATAGCATGCCCCGGACGCAGCATACCATTTCATTCCTCCAGGCTGAATTAGTTTTATGTAAGGATAAGTATGATAACCATTTCAGTTATCAAGGAGCACAGAACTACAACATTGTTTGATGTACACGTTCACAAAAATACTCCTGGGTGAGAGATCACATTAATTGAGTTCCCTACAATAAACAAATACTGCAGACAGAATCGGTCACGCAAGATGAAAAAGGTATCTGGGACAGAATTTAGGACACTGAACAAGTAATTGGAAAGTGATTTCAAAAACAGCCCTAAATTAAATATCTGTTTTGGTATATTAGTTATATTCTTGTTGGCAAAGCTTGAAGAACTGCTCGAGGTCAGAGATCTGACGTTTACAAGTGAGAAATGAAAAGATGCCCAAGCAAAGGGAGTGAGCTGGGTGTGTGAAGAGTTACATTCTAAAAAATGTCAGCACAATATAAGCTTGCTGTTAAGGCATTATACAGCCATATCTGTGAATGATGTTTTGGTGTCCTGATTTCATCATTCATCGTCAAAGAAAGTAAATTATTTTTTATAACACTTAGCTGACACTTTTATCCAAAGTGACTTAGTTATTTTCGGTACATGACATTGGTTACAAGGCCCTGGAGCAGTATGGGGTTAGGTGCCTTGCTCAGAGGCACCTCATGGAGTGAAACAAGGAGTGGAATGGTGATATTCGAACCTTCAACCCTCTGATCTAAAGCTCATATATGCCATGGCTGCCCTAAATAAAGGCATAAATGTGAAAATCTGGTAGATTTCACTGAGGAGTATTAACCCGTTTTCCTTTCCCAGGATTTATCCACGTCCACTAATATCAATGTGTAGTCCAGTGCACTGTCACACCTCATTTTTCAACTGACATTTTTAAAACATTTTCAACACCATTACAGAAATGCTTGAACGTGACCAGAAAAATGATGTAAGATTTCAAGAAATACCACACACATCAGAGAGAAATGTAAAAAAGAAACCTGTTTATTACATGGCTAAAACAAAAACAAAAAACCTGCATATGAAAACAATTGTACAAAAACAAAACTATAAGTACACTGATTATAGTGAGTCCGCCTTATCTGGTCTATGTGACAGCTGCATGATGGTTGGTTGTTGGTGGTGGTCTATTATGTAGCATGCTGGGCCAGGAAAGCCCTTATTCTCTGCAGAAGCTCCTTCTTCACACTGTCTGGCACCAAGGCTGTTGGGGAAAAAAAATGACAGAAATGTATTGAAGATTTTAAATAGAGTTTGAAAGGCACAGTGCACATACTGAGGAGCAAAGTCATCAAGAGTCATGGTTAGAAATCACGAGTAACTGGGAGGAAAAAATAAATAAAAAAATCTTCTTGTAAATGAAAACCTGTTTCGCCTTGGGGCCAATAGACTATACGCAGGCATATGTTGCAGCATGGAGCTCTTGTGGGATTCACACCACCTCTGCTCTACATCTTCTTCAGGGAGACTTTCATCCACTACATTTAGCTGACACTTTTATCCAAAGCGACCTAGTTAGTATTTTTCAGGCTATTGGTTACAGACCCTGGATCAATGTGGGGTTAGGCACCTTGCTCAAGGGCACTTCAGCCATGAATGGAGGTGTAGGGAGAGGTCAGGTGGGTGCCTGGTATCTGCAAGTGTTTGAAGAGTACGAGTATGAGTATAATGAGCAAGTATCGGGGCCGATAACGAGATCGCTGCATTTTGAGTGGGATGCATTCATCCTCAGTTGACAACACAACACAGTAGTGGGTTAGATTCAGATGGAGCTGCGCTACCCACACGGGACAAAAACAATAACTCTGAACAGCTATCACTGCAGTGTCTGACAAAGATTGACAATTGACAGCCACTGCTCTGATTTATGAGAACATTATAATCACATTATCTGGTCATCATCTAAAAAATCTAACAAAGTAATAAATCAATCACCGTGACACATTCGGCACTCGGGTCAATGACTTTGACTGAGTTTATGCTCATGAATTAACTAATAATTGGTCATCAATGTACTGCCATAATTAAGCTTCTTAGATAATCCACTAAAAACAATACAAAGAAATAATTTAATCCATACAATAGTGGTGTTAGCTGTGGTTGCACCATCCTGGCATGTGCTACTACTAAAATGTCATTGACAGACCCACTGGCGGCAGCAGTGTAATCACAGTATTGCGTTCAGCCTACACGACTTCAGAACAAGCCTGTGCTGTTCTCCTGTAATCCATCTCTCTCTTTAAAAAAAAAAAAAAAACATTTTTGGGGGGTTTTATACCTTTATTTTTGATAGGAGAGTTTGAGAGACGACAGGATGTGAGTGGGAGAGAGACACGGGGGAGGATGGGGAAATGACCCCGGGCCAGAATCGAACCCGGGTCCCCGGCGTGACCGTGCAGTTTGAGCCACGGCAGGGCCTGCAATCCATCTCTGCCTTGTCATACGCACTCTGTTCCTATCCAACATCCCTGTGACGTGCCCCATACCCTGCTTGTGGCCAGCTGTCCACATTCAAAGTGCCATCTGTGGTCACACAAGGTCTAACTGGTGCATGCCGAGGTGACTATGGCCCTCCTGAAGTGAGGCTGTCTGGAACTTTTGCATATTTGGCAGTCAGCAGCACTCACATGCCACAAGCAATGAGTGCTTCAAAATATAACAAAAAAACTTCAAAAACATCAGCTTTTCAATTTTGTTTATGCATTTTTTATGCACTACTTTGCACCACTAACTGCAAGGCTCAGTGCCATGATAATCTGACATCAGATGCAGAAGACTGAACAAAAATTGAGTTTGTTCAGAAATGTCAATGGATCATGTTTGTGGTCAATACGAAACCAAATAATTAGTCTAGTTAGAGTGTAAACATGATCATCAGAGTTGACATTTCCATATCAAAATGTGTCTGAAGGCATAGGCTATGCTAAGCTACGTAAAATGCTAAAATGACATGCACTTTTCCACAAAATTGGGATTGATTGAGATTAATGTGTGTGTACCAATGGTATTTTCCCAATTCCCGCCACAGTGATGGTGCTACACCCAGATTGCTGAAATGAAAATACCTCTTCCTTTGGGGGTTATTCCAGCAACCAAGTCTTCCACAGTCACATTCTCAAGGCCCTTCTCTTTGATTACCTCTGTGAAGGCAAAGCGAACATTGAGGTGTTGCACATTTCCTTTTGGACACATACGGTACAAAAACTAAGGTCTCCAATCTGATGCAAACTGACCTTTACAATGGGCTTTAAGTTGGTCCCGCCAACCACACTCTATTAGTTTGGCTCGAAGAAGTTCCTTCAACCTGTGAAGAATTCACTCATGGTTACATATGCCAAATTATGTCAAGCGTTGAATTGTAGGCCTATTGTAGAACTACAGAAGGCCTATGTGAAGAGAAAAGTGCAACAAAAAACAACAGGCCAATCAATGTGCCTTACCTCTCCCTCTCCCCCATCTCAATTAACTTCTGGTTGATTGCGGCCCTCATCTGAGAATCTTTGCTCATATTCTTGTAGATTCCTGGAGGGAAACACACATTTATTATATTACTGTAGCCTGCTGTACTGTACTTTGTTGTTGATATACATAGACATGAAGCAACTTCAAAGGTTAGTCATGTCATGTCCACGACTGCCGCTGTGGCACTCATTAACGACGGACACTGTTATTGGATGGAAAGAGATTACACTCCGGACAAGATGATTTCTATGTTTTTTTTTAAGTAGATGAAAGGTTTGTCGTCACGAAGATTACGCATGACGTCCACTGCTCGAGACAAAATGAAAGGTTGACTGCCACGAGCTAATTCTTGCCTGTTTACAAAAGCGAGAGGCAGCGCTACAACCTCGCCAATTGACATTGCATTACTAAACTAAAACTGTTGCAAACTACGTCGCTTTATTATATTTATATGCATCGGTTATTTTACAAATGTAAATATTTCTACGCATCCTGTCGGATAAGTAGATTATTATACAGCAAGTAAACGGATAACTCGCTCAGGAGGCTTTCAATTGGTTAGCTAGATTTATCGTTAGCAAGCCGGTAAACTCCTGTAGACTGATAAGCAGCTTGTTGGGGTAAACATCGTACCGATTTCTCTGGCTAAACTAGATAGCAAGGAACCTATACACTGCATGGACATACCAGAACTGCTGAATGTATACGCATACTTCAGAGAAGTCTGCTGAAAATGAAGGCGTCAGGTCAATCCTTGGGCAACCCTCTCCCTTGCTTGCAACCCGAACCTCAGAGCCAAACACCACTCTCCAGTCCGTCCTAATTATCTTCCCCCTTGCAACAAGGAGACAACTTTAGTTCCTATATGGTATTGATAGTATATTGCGATGCCGCGTCTTCAGTTAAATAGACGACGGCTCAACCGACTTAGACAATATTACAGTGAAAGCTTCACGAAGATAGTTCACATCTTATATTTAATATATCGTTAAAAACGTGGCTACAGCTGGAAATTGTACTTCAAAAGACAACCGCAAGATGGCAGTAGCCCACTGTCTAAAATGCGCAGAGCCTGGGCTACTGCCTGGGAGAATGTAGGGCTAGTTGTCTCTATCACTCTGGCCTACATTTGGTCGACTTTAGGCCATAGTAGATAGATGGTAAATGTTTTTGTGACACATCGCAGGCTTGTGTAGGCCTATGTATGTATGTATGTATGTATGTATGTATGTATGTATGTATATAGGCCTATGTGTATGTATGTATTTATGTATGTAGGCCTATACGTGTAGGCCCATAGCCTACGTATGTATGTATGTATGTATGTATGTATGTATGTATGTATGTATGTATGTATGTATGTATGTATGTATGTATGTATTTGCTTGCTTGCATTTATTTTAATCAAACTATTTTAGTAAGCTTGTAATAAAAGATTGTTAGGCAAATGAAGATTTTCACATCTAGATGTTGACTTAATCAGCAATCTTCTTCAATCTTCTTCTTCCTTTTCTCCAATCACAACTGCATGCTATCCCTACGCTACTTCATTGCCTTGAAAGTGTCCTTGAATGAAATTTTGGGCCCTATGTACAAACAGCTCCAATTGGACACCCCACCCCCCCATATATACATGGGGCCCTGGTGACTCAGTCACACTTTACCCCCCTGAACAACACCCCTGCCTGAGGCACCAGGCATGGATTCTCAATATGTCTTTGGGTTTGGATGCATTTCATGAAAAACAGCTCAGCAGTGACACTCATTAAAGTAATCCACTTTTGTCAGGTAGGCAGTTTTGTATGGTTGGGTTTATAGGCTGTGCAACTAGGCTATATAAATAGCTGTTGTAAATGGCATGATTGTGTAAGTGGAGTTGAAAAAAGACCTCACTCATCACAAATTAAGCACTCAAGCACTGCATTGGTTAGTGCTTTGCAGTGAATATGTTCTCATATTTCATATTTAAGATCACACATGAAAGTAAGGCGTAAGAGTGTAGGCTATACATACGTTTACAAGAAAAATAGAATCAGCTCTTATCAGTGAGAAGAAATAATCACACATCCTCATTAGATTGCAGAGGCCCATGCAGACTGCAATATTCCTCAGTCTTTGTCTAATTAAACGATTATGTAAGTCCCATCGCAAAGTATAATCACACTTGTTTTATTGACTTTCTAGGCATAATAATCCCTTAGGAGTTTTGCAAGGCTGATGACATACAGAAATATCAGAAGAAAAATAATGCTCATTATTTAAAGAGCATCTTCTTCCTAGCAATGACTCCACTGACAATTTCAAAAACGCATGCCAAACAAAACGAGTCCTCAAAAAGAAGAAGTGCGGCTCAAACAGTTGAGGCTGCTACACCGTTGACTGCTATGCCGGGGACCCGGATTCGAATCCAGCCCGTGGACATTTCCCAATCCTCCGCCAACTCTCTCTCCCTGTCACCATCTCACATTTTGTCAAATAAAGGCACAAAACTTTGTATATATACATACTGTATATAAAACAAAACAATAAGTGCTCCTGGCTATTCACTGAATTTGCGGAACGACACTGGTCATTTTTTTGGTGAAATATATAGTATAAGCTCAGTATAGCTGTTCAAATCCCATCACACTGTCAATGTCCTAATGATATGTAGGTGAGCAAGGTCATGGCCAGGTGGTGAATCAGTGCTGAGTGAATGTAAATGTCAGTAAGATATAACCAAACGTAAATGATTATGAAATTTGAATGCAAAACATTTTTGACTAAGCACACCTATTGTGAAAAGTGGTCAAATTAGATTTTAAAAGGCATGCTCTAATTACTATATCATTTCTAAATATGAAGAGATTTGTTTCCCTCTGTGTGTGTGTGCGCGCGCGTGCGTGCGTGCGTGCGTGCGTGCGTGCGTGCGTGTGTGTGTGTGTGTGAGAGAGAGAGAGAGAGAGAGAGAGAGAGAGAGAGAGAGAGAGAGAGAGAGAGAGAGAGAGAGAGAGAGAGAGAACAGAAAGGGATAGAGACATTTCCATTTAAAAAGTAAATAACCCATGAGACATCACCTCCTGTACATGTCCGTGTCCATGTGTGTGTGTGTGTGTGTGTGTCTGTCTGTGTGTGTGTGTGTGTGTGTGTGTGTGTGTGTGTGTGTGTGTGTGTGTGTGTTATATCTTACTGACATTTACATTCAATCAGCAAACTACTGAGTCATCACCTGGATGTGACCTTGCCCATACTAGTGGTGTCAACAATGACCGATTCGGCGATGCAATCCAATGCGGGGCATGGACGATCCAGAATCAATCCGGCAAGTTCCAGAATCGATCCGGCAATTTTTTAAAGTTTCAATTACTTCCATGGATATTTCGGGAGCAAATGAATGTTAAATTAAATAAAAGCACTTCAAAACATTGCAAGACTGATACAGACTGATACAGAAAACAGCCAATAAATTGTTGCTCAGTATCTGACTACTTGTATTGCCTCATCATGACTGATTAAACATTTGCTTTTCAGTAGAAATGTAATGCATTGCAATGCATTGTAGAATTGAATCGGATCGGATCGGATCGCATAGAATCAAATCGAATCCAATCGCTACCTCCCGAATCGAATCGGATCGTGAGGGCAGTGCCAATCCACACCACTAGCCCATACGTATATCAATAGGATATTGACAGTGTGATGAGATTTGAACTGCTATTCTGAGCTTATCTATACATCCTGGTGTCTGCCACCACCAGCTTCTCTAGTTTACCATCCACACTTAAATGTAAGCAATAATAAGTGACCTGAAATGCCAGGCAGTACTAATTATGCTATCATTATGTGTTCAAGCCTTTTGCTCACTGTGCCGGGCTTTATAAATATAAAAAAAGGCCAGCGCCCCCAGTTGTCTTTTAAATTGCTTCTGTACATGGTGGGACAGTGATTCACCAAGTCTGAGCAGTGATGTGAGAGGGCAGTCTTCACACTGTGTATGACCTTTGCTGCAGAAAATGCTGCTTACATCAAGTCAACTGTATTGTGATTGTCTAGCACCTGCATTCTTTTTTATTTTGTAGAGCAGTGGTCTCCAATTATTTTTCTCCAAGGGCCAAATTATGTAGAGCAAGTGAGGCTGCAGGCCAAACTAATGCCCAAATGAGAAACAACTTAAATGTCTGGCCTCTCGACAGAGAACAGATTTTTTTTCAGATTATACTTTACTAGTGTGCTAGGGCGCCGTACAATTACGCCATGGACCTGGGTTCAATTCCGGCACGAGGTCGCTTCTAGATCCTTCCCCATCTTTCTTTCCCCAGCAAATCATTTCATATCACTCGGACTGCCCTGTCGGAATAATACAGATGTAAAAGCTCAGAAATAAAAAGCTCCTGAGCCTTAGTGTGACGGGATTAGGCTGTAAACGAGTCAGAAATGTCAGCCGATACTACAGCTAGAATTGCCTGGTTCACAACAGTCCATATCACAAGTGAGATTTGGTTTGGACACTGTCTACTGAATTTCTCATGGGGGAGGTGTGGTTTACGATTGATGTATCATAGCCAATCGTGTTAGTTATATTTACGTAAACAAATGGCTCTCTTGCTCAGGCCACAGTCTTTAGTCCAGCTTTCATGCTGTCTTTCAGATCAGAATGATTGTGCAAAGCAGCATGGGATTTCTCAGGCTAGCTGAGGCTACTAGGCTACATTCCCCTTGATATCTACTGTATGCTATTTTGACAAGCTGTGCAGGGCACACTGTGCAGATGAAAATTTGACAATTATAACTCCTTGTCGTGATGGGAAAACATGAGATGAAAGATGTTTCAGTTATGTAGCGTGAGCAGTAGTTAATCAGCCAGTCAATACCAGGGGACCCCTTTCAGTTGTGGGGCACTATGCACTTGTCTAGCAGCCTGGTTGTGCATGCCTGGTCTTATTCTGGTCTCTTGCTCATTTAGTCTCCATGTGATATCGCTGTCACTGCAGCGGGCTAGTTGTCAGTAAGCACAGCAAGTTCAGATGAAGAATGACTTAAGCATCTCTGCATCAATTTAGCCATAATGAAGCTCAGCCCTCAGGTCGCCTCACGAGACTAACACACAGACAGCTTTGACAACAAGACCCACGGTTCATCTCACCGCCTTTCTTTTTCTTCTCTCTATCTCACTCCCTCTCTCTATCTCTCCCTCTCTCTCTCTCTCTCTCTCTCTCTCTCTCTCTCTCTCTCTCTTTCATACACATATAGATTCTCTCCATCCCTCCCTCCATCCCTCTTGGTACTGGGTCTGGTCTCCAGGATGAGTGGATGGCTCTGGTTTATTATGCCCAGTTAATCACAGCATGGATGCCATGTGATGGTTTCCTGTCCGGGCAGAATATGCTTGAGCATAGCTGTAACGTGTGTGTGTGTGTGTGTGTGTGTGTGTGTGTGTGTGTGTGTGTGTGTGTGTGTGTGTGTGTGTGTGTGTGTGTGTGTGTGTGTGTGTGTGTGTGTGTGTGTGTGTGTGTGTGTGTGTGTGTGTGTGTGTGTGTGAGAGAGAGAGAGCGAGAGAGAGAAATGTGCAAGTGTGTGTGTTTCTCTCTGTGTGTGTGTGTGTGTGTGTGTGTGTGTGTGTGTGTGTGTGTGTGTGTGTGTGTGTGTGTGTGTGTGTGTGTGTGTGTGTGTGTGTGTGTGTGTGTGTGTGTGTGTGTGTGTGTGTGCACGCGCCTGCACGTACGTGTGTGTGTGTGTGTGTGTGTGTGTGTGTGTGTGTGTGTGTGTGTGTGTGTGTGTGTGTGTGTGTGTGTGTGTGTGTGTGTGTGTGTGTGTGTTCCAGCACCATAGTTGGAGAGGCAAATAACTGATGGAGCTAGATGACCTCCACCTGCTCATCTTTTCCATTTCACCAGTCCACACACACACACACACACACACACACACACACACACACACACACACACACACACACACACACACACACACACACACACACACACACACACACACACACACACACACACACACACACACACACACACACACAATTTCATTTTGCCAAACACACACTCCGTCAGCACGTCATTACCTTTTGTTTTATAACTGTGCTGGGAGCCTGGGGCGTCCGGACTGCAGACACGCTCTCACCATTCCACAACCAGACTACTGAATAGAAGTCTTTTTTTTCAAATAAAGTAAAACAAAAATAAATAACGTCAAGGAGATGTTTAATAAATAAAGTCAAGTAGGTATTTCTGTTGGAACCCCGTAAAACGCTGACATCTCCATGTGCTTGTGCAGCTGCTTTGGTACATACAAGACAATATGAACTAAAAAAAAAAACAGGAATCACAGGAGAGCTTTCTGTGAGGGTCCCACAGAAGTGCATTGTCTATGTAACCACTTTACCACTATGTTACCAAATTTCTGATAAAAAGTTTTTTTTCTCAAGAAAAAAAGAAGAAAACATTTTTTGTCAGGTTAGGGGTAGTTATTGATTTGGGCACAGCTTAAATTGGTATAACATTCTTTCAGAATTAAGTATTCATGGACTGGAAAAAAATATTTAAACTGTCACTTTTCAAATGATAGACCAATCATGCGGGAACATATAAAGCACTTCTGTGAGTGACATCACAGAATTTCGGCAAAATCTTTGTGTCCCAAGTGACCGGGTTAATGTAATGGAATTTTTCGAGATCAGGCTGTATGAGAACACTGTATCTTGCAACAAAGGAGTAATTCCACGCTCCTCTGTGTTCTCATCTGTCTCATCAATGTGAATCTGGGAAAGTTTTTGAAACTGATATTAAAAACCAGGGCAGCACAGTCTGCACAGATGCAGCTCTATTCTTTCATCAGGTGCATAGCATGGCAGGGACTCAGGTGCCCAACATACAAAGTAGAAGGCCTAGTCCCTGCCAGGGTTGGACTGAGGGAGAAATAGGGCCCAGGCACTTTTGGCTTAAAGGGGCCCCTCATAATATAATTAGCGGTGCAGAACTGACTCACTGGTGGGCCCAGCACCCTCGTGAGCCCGTATTTTCAGAAATGTAAAAAAAAAGAAGAGAAAAACAGGGGCCCACCGGGCAATGCCCACTATGCCAGATGGCCTGTCCAGCCCTGTTCCTGCCATATTGTACACCTGATCAAAACAACAGACCTGCAGCCTGTTTTGCTCCAGGTTTTTCTCTCCGATGTCAAACACTGTAGCTGGCTTTAAAGGAATAGAATGTTTAGGCTTATTATGCATTTATTTGAGATAGGACAGCTTGAAGAGTGTGACAGGAAACAAGTTAGGAGAGAGAGATGGGGAGGCATCGGCAAAAGGCAGTCTGTCTCAGCACCAGCATCCTTTAGCACAGTGGTCCCCACACTGGGACCTCTGTAGGTGGGCAGGTACTGCAGGGGTTTGCATAAAACCTTAAATGTATGACTTTATAACATATGGTAATGTAATAGTAGATAGTACATATTATTCACTTTTATGGTTGATAAAATCAATTACTTTTTCTGTGGTTTTCTCATGAAACATTAAGGAATTTGGAATTTGGAATGCAAGAGGTGGGGGTTCTTATGTCCAAAAGGGGCTCCCAGAAGAAAAGGTTTGGGAGCCCCTGCCAAGGAGGTAGCTGGAGCTGAAGACTTTAACAGTCACAGCAGATCACTCTAAGGGTTAGAGGCGACATCAAAAGTGCATTGTAGACACGAAACATTATGCTAAAACACACGTTTCAGCTGCTGGCATTTTCAGCAGGTCGGGCGGGTGGTTGGAATTTATATTAAACACTGCTACTATGAAATGTCGCCAGGCCAGGGGCTTCCAAAGGGGAAACCGTGACGACCGCTTCGCTGAGTCACATCCTGTCCCATTCAATGTTGCCAAATCTGGCGGTTTCGCGCCCAATTGGGCTGCTTAGGATGGCTGACTGCGGGTAAAAATGGCCTTTAGCAGAAAAAGAAAAAAAAAAACGCTCAATCTTTGGCCATAGAAATCAATAGAATTGGGCAAGATTTAGTGCTTCCAGGCGGATTTTGAGCTTTTTTGGGCTGGAAATCATCAGTCTCATCTGGCAACCCTGATCCCATTTGCTCGGCTGGCTTTTAAGCAGTTACTCTGCCACTAATGACACCTTAATGCATCCCAAAGTTGTGACTTGTTTGGAGCCAGTTCCGGTGTTTGTTAATTTATTCATTTATTATTACCCACTTCTACTGAGGGTTCATTAATCCAAAACATCACTTTAATACATAAAAGACCCTCACTTGTTTGTAATCGCCAGGGTGCCTTTCTGCATGATGTGTGTTCTCTGTCTATATATTTCATAGTTAGTATTCAATCAATTAAAAAGCATCACGCAGACTGATTTGTCACTCTAATGCATTATGTTGTGGGTGTCCGCTGTCTTCTTGCAGCTACATTAACCAATTTTCCACCCTTGGTATTTGCTGTGACAGTTAAGCTGGGCTGCTGCTGTGTGTGTGTGTGTGTGTGTGTGTGTGTGTGTGTGTGTGTGTGTGTGTGTGTGTGTGTGTGTGTGTGTGTGTGTGTGTGTGTGTGTGTGTGTGCGTGTGTGTATGCATGTATGCACCTATGGTCCATGTGTAGGTCTGTGTTACTGTGTGTGTGTGTGTGTGTGTGTGTGTGTGTGTGTGTGTGTGTGTGTGTGTGTGTGTGTGCGTGCGCGTGTGCGCGTGTGCGCATCATGCATGTGTGTGTGCATGGTTCATGTCTGTGTGTATGCATGTGCATATGGTTCATGTAGTGTTTGTGTGTGTGCGCATGGGTACGTGTGCATATGGTTCATGTGTGCGCTTGTGCATGCGTGCGTGCATGTGTGTGCGTGTGTGCGTCCCGATGCGTGCATGCGTGTGTGCGTGTGCGTATATGTGCCTTCAGGCTGTGTGGTCCAGTGGCGCAGGTGTGCCTATTGAAGTGTGACGGCTTCATGCGTCCCCATGGGCGTCCTTATCCAACACAATCTGTCATGCTGATACTAGACGGCCATGATTGAAACATTATGCCCAGCCCACCGCTCTAGGTAGGTAGCCACTGACTTATTTCACGTTATGTGGCTGGATTTATTGGGTTTGCTCTGACAGAATACCATTTAGGGTTGTGCGGTTATATTTTCAGAAATGTAGTAGAAGCACTGTTTACATTAGTAGAGGGCTATCTTATATAGCACATTATCATACATAAATGTTATTGCTATGTTAATGCTATGATATTACGTAGCGTAACTATTATGCAAGTTTACAGATAACGATACTTCTACTTTCGTGCTCCCTCATTCATTCACTGACATAGCAGTTTTGTTTTTTGGCCCGCTGTGCACTGTCCACCAACTTGTGTTCCCTCTTCAGTCTGTTGTTGCGATACTTTTCATAAAATTCATTTAACATCCCTGAGGAAGACTCGTTTAAGACAGGACATAACATCAACACACACTGGCACACTTAAAACGAGCTTGACATGCTCAGGAGTCAGGACGTGGTTCGCAGCCGAGCAGCGCACCGGAAGGTTACCTCTCTGCTGTCAATGCTATTGACAAAACAACGTTCTTGTGTGGCTAATGCACAACTCTACAGTCGGTCTACTGTAAGCTACAATGAACAAGTTTACATCATTGAAAGACAATATTTGTTTTTTGCTTTTACTCATGTGTATATTGGTGTGACATTTTCTTTTTCCTTTTCTTTTCATTCAGTACAGATAAATCATTCAAAAATGCACTTTATTTATTTGCAAATATTATAGTACTAGATTATATAAAGCCCGAAAGATGCATAACACTCACTGCACAACTGTCATACAATATGAGCAGGGCCGGATTAATGTACAGGCTAAATATGGCTTCAGCCTTGAGGCCCCCACCTGCCAGCGGAATTGCAGTGCATTGTGACAAGATGCTATATTTAAAAATCTGTAATGTTCTGTACAGTTTTAAATCTTGCTAACTCCTCTCAGGTAGCAAACATGTTATACACAATTCCACCTTATCCGTAACAAGTTTTTAATTATGAGACTATGTGTCTATGTGTGTATGTATTTCCATCCTGAAATTTGGCTTCCAGTGGGGGGGGCTCAGCAGTCTGTAGCCCTAGGGGACCCGGACCATCTTAATCCGGCCCTGAGGATGAGTATTCTATGTTGTTTCCCCCTTCTTTCATAAAAGGGGCATTAATGTGTGTCTTTGCCTCTTCTAATGGATGGTAAATAAAAGCCTCATGATGGAGTAGTAGCAGATAAGAAAGTGGTTCTGATAGAGAAAGTCAGCTTGTGACCATCAGCGCTTGCTCAGTCAGTGCTTATCATTTGCAGGCAGTGTGTGCGTGCGTGCGTGCGTGTGTGTGTGTGTGTGTGTGTGTTTGTGTGTGTGTGTGTGTGTGTGTGTGTGTGTGTGTGTGTGTGCGTGCGCGCGTGCGTGTGTGTGTGTGTGTGTTTGTGTGCAATGTGCATTGTGCATATGTGCGTTTGTGTGTGAATCACTCTAGCTTGACAACAACCCATTCACTGCCATAGCTCTCCTGCCAGATTGTTACCGAGCGCTTTCCATCAGCTGTTAAAAGCTTGCATCAGTAAACACAGGCAGATGTCACCAGCTGACAGAGAGACTGAAGACAGACAGACAGGCAGGCAGGCAGGCAGAGAGGCAGACAGACTGACAGGTGGGCAGGCAGGCAGACAGACAGACAGACTGACAGACAGGCGGGCAGACAGACAGACAGGCAGGCAAGGCAGACAGACGGACGGACAGACGTGCTGGCAGGCAGGCAGGCAGATAGGCAGTCAGAAAGACAGACAGACAGGCAGGCTGGCAGACAGACGGGTGGGCAGGCAGACAGACAGGCAGAGAGACAGGCGGGCAGGCAGGCAGACAGACAGGCAGGCAGTCAGACAGGCGGGCAGAAAGGCGGGCAGACAGACAGACAGGCAGGAGGGCAGGCAGGCAGACAGACTGACAGACAGGCAGGCAGGCACGCAGTCAGATAGACGGGCGGGCGGGCAGGCAGACAGGTAGGCAGGCAGACAGACAGGTAGACAGGCAGGTAGGCAGGCAGGCACACAGACAGACAGGCAGGCAGGCACACAGACAGACCGACAGACAGACAGACCGACAGACAGACAGACAGACAGAGAGTTGCTTGTGCTGCCAAACGACTCAGGTGTCTCTCCAGGCATGACGGCACGGAGAGATTCTGCAAGACTTTGCATGCAGCATCACGTACTGTAGGTGTGGAGAAGATACCATGAGAGGCTTCACATACACATACGCATGCAAGCACACACGCACGCGGAGTGGCCATCGGGAGATCGGGGACTTGTCCCGGTGGGCCGCGGCCGCGAAATATTTTACAACGGCCATATTATGTTCTCGGTCGGCCCCAAAGTATTCGGCCTCGGTATATTCTTAGCAGGCCCAGCGTAGAAACTGATGCGAACTAGCTACAAATCAATTCTTGATAGTATGTTGGTTGACTCAACAGTTTATATACCGTTTACCCGACCGCAATACCTCAGTGACGGTGTCAAACAGTAAATTGGCCACACCCCTTCTCTACTAATAATGTTCATACACCGTAGATCGCGGAAGTTTACTAGATCTTAGTAACATAGTTTCGTTTTCAGTATTTCAAGAACCTGTGATATTTAGATTGGTTACCAAGGAACGGAAATATTAGTCAGTTGTGATTTATTTTCCGATTTCCACATGACTGTTACAGTTTACAGTCTGCCACTCCAGATTCTCTTGTTCTGTGGTTATTGACTTGGGTTACGAACATACTCCACCAAGTGGTAAGGAAGTGAACTGCAGCTAAGCAGGAAAACACGTTGTACATGTTTTGATGGCATTGGTTTGTTAGAACTAGAGGTATATCTCATTACAGTCGAAATAATGGTATATCATACATACATTTATATATGGCACATTTAGGATGTAGCCTATGTAATGTCTGAAGAAATGGAACAAAATAATTACCACACAAGATTCTGATGTGAGCAGTGCTGGGTGTGTAGCCTAAACTGTGGATTAAAATGTAATTGCAAGAAACAAAGACATTTGCTGCGACGAAGACAGCGTTTTAAGGTAGGCCTACACCGTTTGGTTATACATTTTGTTGACTTATGGTTGTGCTTTGAAGTAGCTAGGTTTGGCTTATTTGCTGCATGGTGGGTTTATTGCACAATGTATACAGACTTTTTGTAAACTATAGGCTACTATACTATATTTTGTAAGCCTACTCTTCTAAAAATCCCCACACTCAAAACTTTGTGCCCATGCTCATCCGTCTTCCTTAAACGATATTTCAATTTCAAACTGTCAAAATGACAGTGGAGTGCACATTTGCATGGAACAGTAGCGTGATGTAGCCTAACCTAGTAGGCCTATGAATGCTTTGGACTGTGATGATGGCTCCAGTGGTGTTCTACTTTTTGAAGTGGGTATACTGTATATTTGAGCATTTTTTTATGTGTACTGTATACATTTGTGCTATTGTAAATAATGGATCAATCCATTTTAAGTGGGTAGCCTATACTGCAATCCCTGACATTTTGAAATGGGTGCGTATACCTGCGTTTTACATAGGCCTAGACTACACCACTGGCTGTGCATTTCATCAAGGTGTAGGCTAAATTCTCCAATTCAGGTTGATATTTTGACTACACTAATGTTCACATGTAGTACGACTGCAGATTTCGTGGCTTTTGTCTTTTTGGTTAGGAAACCATGTTGTTCGCTTTTTTTTGTTTGTTTGTTTTGTTTTTTTTTTTTAAAGAGGGCCGCCAAGGGGAAAATTCTCCCGGTGGGAAAAGGTGGGCCACTCCGCCCCTGCACACACACACACACACACACACACACACACACACACACACACACACACATACACACACACACAGGAATGCACGCACGCATGCGCACGCTCACTCACGCACACACACGCACACACACACACACACACACACACACACACACACACACACACACACACACACACACACACACACACACACACACACACACACACACACACAAAAACCCACCTCCCCCTCTCTCGCTCTCTCTCTGTCTCTCTCTGTCTTACTACCTCCTACATCTTGTCAGGATGTCCTTCTTTGGCGTCACTGTCATGTACCGTATGTGTGGAGTGCTCTCTCTCTCTCTCTTTCTCTCTCTCTCTTTCTCTCTCTCTTTCTCTCTCTCTCTCTCTCCTCCTTCACTCCCCCTCTCCTCCCCCTTTTTCTTCCCCTGTCCCGTCTCCTACATGTCAGGTGCACACGTGCTTCTCTGGCGTCACAGTCATGTAACTGTCGAGTGCTCTCTCTCTCTCTCTCTCTCTCTCTCTCTCTCTCTCTCTCTCTCTCTCTCTCTCTCTCTCTCTCTCATACACACATACTCCATCCATCCCCCCCCCACACACACACACTACTCCAACATCGTGGGGCTGGCTGGGTCTAAGATCAACTTCTAGGGTAATGAATGCAGCTCCATATGCTCCAAAGCAGCTCCATACAACGCGACACTCAGCAGGAATCCCCAATGAGGGATTGTGGTGGCAGTCGATCTGCCAAGATGATCAGGTATCACTCCCGCTGACACTGCCTGGATAGGAAGCACGCATGCAAACACACACACACACACACACATATGAACACACACACACACACACACACACACACACACACACACACACACACACACACACACACACACACACACACACACACACACACACACACACACACACACACACACACACACACACTTTAGGAGAAGCCATCAACAGTACTGGAGGTTTTACATAGGCCTACATAATTGGTATGGAAAGAAGAATGTCTGATATTGTGCAGAGTTCATTGATCGCATTGTTAATGTATGTATTCCTTTCGACAGGTTATTTTTTTTCTTCTGTCTTGTTTAACTAAAATTGAGCTATACTGTAGGGAAAAAATGCATGTTGCTTTTCTTAGCGTCTTTATTATAGCCCAAAAGTGCTCAGGCTAGGCGTTTCTGCCCAAGGTCAAGGCTAGTAAACCTCATGAAATTCAAATAGATGTCGTTTGCTCTTGGTGTGGCTATAACCTCTCAGTGTCCCATCCCATTAATGCTGCAGGAGAAGTTTTAAGTGGCCAGGGCAGGGCTGGACTGGGGGAGAAATTGGGCCTGGACACTTTTGGCGTAAAGCGCCCCCCACACCCCCTTATAAATAGCAGCAGACTCACCAGTGGGCCCTGCACCCTCGTGGGCCCCTATTTTCAGAAATGTGTTTTTTTTAACAATTCTGAAAAAAGGACCCCACAAGGGTGCAGGGCCCACCAGGAAATGCCCGCTATGCCAGATGGTCAGTCCAGCCCTGTAAGTGGCTAGTCTACACTGGTCTGGGGCTTTTGTTCTCTCCCTAATAGGTCAAGACAGCACAGAAAACACCAGTAATCTCCAAACATGGGTGAATTGTGTTTGCTCTAAAGAAACCATTTTGAGGCACTCAAAGGTCTGAAGCTCATATATATGCACAGCCAGTTTCCAGGTGCTGGTGAAGTGCAGTCATCAGTTATCCAAAGAAAATAAGAAGAAGCATTGGTGGTGGACTTCATTTTGCTGCTTTTCATTTAGTGAACAATGCATTTCGCTTGTG
>NC_085861.1:12865326-12875326 GCF_034702125.1 Engraulis encrasicolus
CTTTCCAGACCCCAAAAACAGAATTTCCATGACTACTTCCGTTAAAAAAAATGACGTTCAAACGTTTTAAAAAGTGTAAAAACTGAAGATTATCTTCACCCCTCGAGATGACGCCGAGCCACCGCTAGAGTTCAGTGGGCTCATTGCATTCTAGAATGTTGCTCATTACAGTGTGAAACCAAACTGTCTATGGCGAAGCGATGAAGTATAATCAGTGAGAAAAAATGTTATACGCCAAACAAAAAGGTTTTTGCTTCTAAACAGCTGATAAGAAAATTCCATGATATTCCATGACTGTGCATTAAAAATTTTCAAATTCCATGACTTTCCATGACTGGAAAAACGTTTATGAAATTTCCATAATATTCCAGAAAGAGAATTGATCTGGTGGCCACCATGCTTACTTTTTGATTCACTGGTGAGGACGTGCTGACACACAGGATTCTAGGTAGTAGGCAACGAAAAACCTTCTCTGCTCGGTTCAGTCGGTGTTCTGACAGATTTTCCTACATTGTAATATTTTCCTACGTAACATTGTTTACGGTAAAATACAAAATAGTAACACCAAACAGGGTGTTAGATTTACGAGATGAAAGATATGAAAATAAAATCTCATGGTCATGGATACAAGTACTACCAAAAACCTGGCTTTTTATTAAACATTAGCAAAATGGCTAGCAAAACCGCTAGCATAACGAGTAAGTTAGCTAAGTTGCCAGGGTCACACTTCAATTTCTAAGACACACATACACAAATAACGATAACAAACACACACTTGTAGTGTAAATTGTAAATGTAAGTACTCTATTTCTCTGTCCTCCGCTAATACTGCACAGTCTTAGGATCAGCTAGTGTCTGTCATGCCCCGACCTGCCATGCCCCAACCTGCCAGCAGATGCCGCCATTCTGCCTCAGCCCCTGGCAATCGGCCTGGGAAACCCCAGACACCTAGGCCGGGCCCTGACCCTGCCAAGCACCCTGGGAGACCCCGCCGCAGGTGATCAGTGGAATCACCTGCAGCCCATTCTCCAGCTCATGGTACAGGCTTTACTTAAGCCCTTGACTTTCATTAGCCTTGGTCTCATTAGCCGCGCTTCAGCGGCCCGGGGCCGCCCGGGGCTCAGGAGAGTGGCCGGCTCGGAGCTGCCGGCCCCGGGCCATTTTTTGCCTGATCGGACTCATAGCCGACCCCAGGCACATTCAGGTACACGCCTTGTTTGTGAAACGTCAGTCGGGCACAGCCCACTTTCGCCCCAAATCACAGAAGGACAACAACAGAACAACGACAAAGAAGGAGAAGAAAACGGAGCAAACTCTGCTGGAGCAGGTCGCCGTTTGGCTCGTAGCCTACGGACAAAGACGACAAGAACTGCAAAGAAAATGGCTTGCCTTTCAAGAACAGTTTTATTACATGGCAAAGTTGTCGATTCAGAAGCTGTATGGGACGCAGCGCATGTTAAGAAGACAAAGACGCATGAAAATACGAGCAGCTCGACAACTGAGAGAGTGAACAGAAGGAGACGTGCGAACATGCCCAGTTAATCCCCCCAATAGCGCACAGAAGCATGAGCCCCGGACATAGCGAGACATGAATGTGCAGGTAATTGAATAAGTTACCATGTGAAAGGAGACCAAATCCCGGAGACATAGCACCTTCATCAGTTGCTATAGAAAATTATGAGCCCCGGACATAGCGACACACCCCCTCGTTGCGGCGTGCCACCTGTCTATTCATGGTGAATGTGCAGGTAATTGAATAAGTTACCATGTGAAAAGAGACCAAATCCCGGAGACATAGCATCTTCATCAGCTGCTATAGAAAATGATGAGCCAGGGGAATAGCGACTATTTATTAAAGTAGCCACGGAAGTAGCGTAGCCTACAAGTCGTTCAATCTGCATAACATCGGTGTGTGTGTCCTGCAGGGAATTCTAAGTGTGCGCACTATGGCACATGTCTGCAAAACGTATGCCTATGGTTTAGTATGTCTGCAAAACATGAGACACTAGGGCAGCAGAGTGAGGATGATTTTAAATAGGCCTAAGTCAATAACAGCTGTGCTTTACTGTGTAATAATGTGGCTGCATGGGGGACTTATCGCTAAATTCTGGGCAAATTATTAGTTTGGGGTATTTGGCTTTCTTATGGCATAATTTCATAAGATGCAACTTTGGCACTTCTGTTTGTGTTTTTAAAGTTATTTAGCCAACATAACTTTTTTGTTGTTATCAGGGCATCATGGGCACCACTACACTTAAACTTGGGATGTCATAGCTAAGTCATGTCGGCTTTTTTCTGCTTTTAGCCGCCAACTCTTGTGCCATTATCGTGATTTGGCATGCTTTCCACTGGACACCAATAAAAAGTGTCTCACAAATACTCACACATGACATTTATGTCGGCTTATTTAGCTTTTGCGCTATTATCGCCGAAGGTCTGGTAGGCTATATCGCACGTGGGCTATATCGCCCGAGGTTGACCCCGCCTCCGAGCCTCGGCGGTGCTTGCTGGCCCATCGAATTCGACGGGCCAGGGAAAGCGGCCCTTAGCCCCACAACCTGGCCCGGCGGCCATCTTTAGCACCTAGCCCCCTTTTGATGAGATCACCGTCAGCCCCCTTTTGTCCGGGCCGGCCCTGCAGTGAGACTAAGGCTATTGTGACCTTGCTCGGTCATGAAGATTCCTTGCCAACACAGACTCTGAACTCCCTCGACAAACTTTGCCTCTGATGAACTTTCTGTTGTGAACCTTGCCTTTGAACTCACCCTGGTCGTAAGAATTCTCCTTTGTTCCATTTTGATGCTGAAAAGACTTTATGTTATGATTCCTGAAAAAAGAAAACGAACCTCAGTTCTTTTTTACAACCCTGCGTGGGAGAAGATTTATGTTTGAAATACTACCTCTGTTACCCTTGAAGACCTGTGAAGAAGATTGATGTTTACCTGTGAATACTTACCTGATTGTTTGAAGATCTGAAAAATAAATCCAACGCATTGACCTGATCTTTTGTCTCCTGCATTAGTGCTCTGCAAGAAGTGTAACAGTGTCGACGTTTCATGGTCTGCGCATGGCCAATGGGGCTTTGTAGGATTATATTACATGCAGTAAGATTTTACAAAAAACCGCCCAAAAAAGACGAAGGCTAATTTTTGAGCTGTGCCGTGCAGTCATGTTGTACCTGACTAATTGAAACGAAAAAAGTTGAGTCGTGCTGGGTCAAGCTGTACCGGGTAGAAAATGGGTAGTGGAAAACAGCCTGATGCATTCTCTCTTTAGTTGTCTCCCCTTTGAACAGCACGGAGCGACGGATGGGAAGACAATGTAGCCGACTAGCTTTAATGAGAGTGAGTGATGTTGTCAGTCTCCTGCTGAAGGCTGTACGCTGCGCCCATTGAAATTCAGCCATCCCTGTTTCCTCTCACACGATTGAAATTGATTTAGCGTCACAGGAGGCCGGTGGAAGGAGATGATGTAGCCTGCCGGGAGGGTTGGGGGGTGGGGGTTGGGTGGCGTTAGGGTGGGCTAAGGGCTTAGTGAGGTTGTAACATAGTTTTTTTTTCTTCTCATTCAGCAGAAATGAGGTGTCTCTCATCATGCTCCACTCGAGCCAGCTCTCAGTTGCACTGCTTTTGCATCATGTTTTTTTTTTGCCATGAAATTGACAAGGAATTGTGCGTTCTTTTCATCATTCCATCATGTCTTGTAACAACAAGCATTGCTGTTCTGCCATCGTAATGCAATGTCTCCTCCACCACAGCCACAACCAGAGTGACAGTACTGCACGGCATGCTGGGAGGTCGATACTGACCTTGGGGAGAGCTGTTAAAGGCTCTAAGAGAGGGGATTAGGAGGAAGGAAGCCGCTGCGATGCTTTACATGCATATTGAAATATTTGATCGGGCACTTTGAGACTCCACACACAATCGTTTAATGGCATTTCAAAGCACGTCTGTTTACCGTAATGCTTCCTAATAATGCCTAGGCATACGTAATGCTTCCTAATAATGCCTAGGCATACAGCCATAACCTTAACGTGCTTCATTACAATTAGATTGTAAGGCACGGCCAGATAAATCAAACATCGTTTTTTGTTTTCAAATAGAATAAATCTCTTGGGCAATCCAATTGGATGTACATTCAAATAAGCAAGTAGGCATCTGGGATGGGCTTTCGTTGTGCATATAGAGAAGGACAGTAATATCCAGCTGTATGAGCCACAACAGCATTTGTAGCAGTGTAAACCTCTTAAACTAAAAGATGTATGACGGTGGTCGGCAGAGCATGGGGAGGCATGCTAAGTTTGTTTCGAAATACATCAACCAACGTGGCCATCTTCTTCGGTAATCAGCTCACATTTAATTAGCGATGCAATTTTAAAGCAATTTTCCCCCATTTTCCTGTAGGTCGCATCGGGGGAGAGAGAAAAACAAGGCACACAAGAGAGATGTTTCTCTCTGCATACAAAGAGCAGAGATGTAGCTGCCCCCTCTAGCCCTCCTCATCAGTGGCTCTTCAGGCTGAGCGGCTCAGTTGTTGACACCTCCCTCCATTTCTCACATATCGCACACACACACACACACACACACACACACACACACACACACACACACACACACACACACACACACACACACACACACACACACACACACACACAGGCACATGCACACAGACACAAACACACACAGTGCACGCACGCACACAGACACAGGATCAGGCACACACACAGACAGAGACATACATACACGCACGCACGCACGTGCCCACACACACACACACACACACACACACACACACACACACACACACACACACACACACACACACACACACACACACACACACACACACACACACAGACAGTAGGCCTATGTACAACTGTTCAAGAAAAGTTCCTGTCCTTCTTTTCACAAACAACACAAGTTTTGGTGAAAATGTACCCAGGGACCTTTCACTGTACACTTGGTATTCGTCACTTCTATGTCTTGTGATTTTCCTTGTTTCTTTTCTGCTTCTATTTGGGACTGGAAATTGAAAAAAAAATATTTAGAATAACATCAGACTATTAAAAATGTACTACGTTGAATAGCACAAGTTGTGTTTCCGTAAAACAGAAATCTGATCTCCAAATGGCATCATTTACAGCAGGGGTGGGGAACCTTTTTCAATCGAAGGGCCACTTCAAATTCCTCCAAGGGTCGTAAAAATCCTCTGAGGGATATACTATGAACAGAAACCAGGATTTCCCCCTGCACCTTAGGCCTATATTGAAGGCAGCCACCTTTACAACAGACCCCACCTTCTCTAGGTCCCCTGAATGTAACCTAATTGTAGTGAGCACGTAATTTCTATTACTGTATAAAATATTTCATATTTCATGTGAAGCTGCATAATTTATTTCGGGGGCCGTATAAAATGGCCTCAGAGGCCGTAAATGGTCCTCAAGACATAGGTTCCCCGCCCTTGATTTACAGTAAAGGGTCAGCAAAATACAAGATGAATAAGTGCCACAAGTCATGCATTTACAGGAAAGCCAATAGACTGTGCTGGGGGAAATATGAGCTATAATTTTCCCTTTATAACTTCAAATAGTATGAAAAGACCACCAGTGCTCACATGTAGCCTACTGTTGCCATGGTGACAGAGTGAGTGAAAGTTCCTCTCCGCAGCAGCAGCAGCAGCAGCAGCAGCCGTAGAACATCTCCTATAGCTTTTATATTCATTGTGTACTCTGTACTCCCTCAGTGCTCACCTTTCTAGCTTGCTGTAATTGAGTTTGAGGACTGCCGCTGAGTGTAAATGTTGTGCATATACTCAATGGCGTTCCTATTTGGTGCACTGTCAGCTTTCATCTTCATCAAGATTGGCTCTACAGTATAGGGTAGTCATTCGCTGCAACAGAAGAGAGTCTTTGGATGGGGCTGAGTGCGTTCCTCAATGATTATTGTCTATCACCGACTCCCACTCTTCTGCTCTGCTTGACGTATATTAGCGCACTCCGTTTGCTGTTAGTGCTCGGTTTCAGGTAGATTTTTTTTTTTATGTGTGGAAGCGGAAAGTGACGAAATACTCACTTCACCTCTATTTCTTGACATGACAAAATCTGTTTAAAAAAAAACCATAAAGGCACCTTTTCCTCTTTTTAAGGATCATGTAAGATCATTTCATCATCCGAATTTTGGTGCCAAGGTAAAAGAGACATGGAAATTGATAGTGAACTTTTTCTTGTTCACAGAATGCTCTGGAGTACTATGTTTGGATGGATATAATTGTCTCTGAAGCGGCTCAGCAAGTTTAGGTTTTCCGGTCTCGTTAACCTTTCGGGGAGCATTTTCCTCACCAATTGTGAGAGGCTGTCATGGCACTGAAAAAACGACACTTCAGGTGTCTGACGCTTTCAGTGCAACCTCGGTAACACAGTGTGTGTGTGTGTGTGTGTGTGTGTGTGTGTGTGTGTGCGGCTTGGCTATCAGTGCCCATGCCCATTTTGGTCCCTTTCATATGCTAAATTGACTCCATGCCTGTTTTAAAATGGAGACGTCCAGTTGAAAGAATTTCATGACTCGTATGTGACTGTGTGAAGACGGAGGTGAAGGGTGGTGCATTGGACAGCAAGCTGAAAGACAGAGATAAGAGAGAGAGACTGGAAGTAAAGGAAGTGCTGTGTTTTAGATGGTGTGCCACCACTGCAAAACAAGGGGGAACAAAGGGGTCAGTTGTCCCAGGCCCAGGGAGAGAAGGGTCCCAAAACTGGGTTTTCATCACATTGTATGTTTTGGATGGGGATGGGCACTTTCAGATGACTGTGTAGCTGGTGTGCCGTCACTGCAAAACAGGGGTGGGGGGGTTGTGAACAAAGGGGTCAGTTGTCTCGGGCCCAGGGAGAGAGGGGTCCCAAACTTGGGTTTTCATTACATTGTATGTATTGGATGTGGGGGGGGGGCTTTCAGATGACTTTGTCCTGGGCCCGGCAAAGGTGTCAGTGGCGCTGCAGCAAATGGTTAAAAGGATTGAGGTGTGCAGTGTAGTTTACCCCTTTTCTCCCCCAATCACAGTGAGGCTATGGCACCTTTTTTTCTTCACCGTGATCCTCCTTTGTTGGAGTCTCTGAGCCCGTTTTCTTCCAAGCTCCTAGCCACCGTCTAACGCTCAGTCCAGCTCTGTAGGTTAAGCTGTGACTCAGAGCCTCTGAGACCCCTAGTGTTATCTTTGGATTCAAGGTCCCAAGAGATACATCCATCGATTTTTGTTGTTTGTTTTTCTTGTTGTTGTTGTTTTTTTTTTTTTTACTTCTGTTGTTTGGTGTGTGTTTGTGTGTTTGTTTTGGTGAGTGTGTGTGTGTGTGTGTGTGTGTGTGTGTGTGTGTTTGTGTGCGTGTGTGCGTGCGTGCGTGCGTGCGTGCGTGTGTTTGTGTGTGTGTGTGATTGTTTGTGTGTGTGAGTGTGTGCGTGCTTGTGTGTGTGTGCGTGTGTGCGTTTATCAAACCAGCAAATCCATACTGACAATGACAGTGGCAGCTGGTTGGTGTTGATTCCAAATAGATTAGCTTGGTGATGTAGAATAAATATGCCCATTATGATACTCAAGAATAAATATGCCCATAATGATACTGGAGAATAAATAAGCCATTTTGATACTGGAAAATAAATATCCCATTATGATACTGGAAAATAAATATCCCATTATGATACTGGAGAGAATGTATCTATACGTAGACTCTCAGAATGTTTCTCTATTCCTCCCCTCGATTTCTCTTATTGTCTTCTGTAGAGCGTGGAAATGAAAAAAAAAAACCACTCGATTTGATTTGTGATTCTTCAACAGATATAAAACGTATCTGTATGACAATATGTTATTCTACACTAAAAAGCCATTTGCGATGGTGCGGCAACTGTGACTGCACATAATAATTAAAACACCCCAGCGCATTTTGGAGTGATGACAAAAAGAAAGACTCGTCTGTCTCCCTAAATAATCATCTTATGATGATCTGATGATGCGATCCTTGATATAAAAATAGCTAGGACTACTTCATATATACATTTATTTTTCGTTTGTTCTTTCCGGCAATTAATTCCAGCCTCTATTTCATTTCACATGCAGTAATCATCTGTGGTTACAGACATATCCCAACTAATGACTCCGACAGACATAGAGTTGAAGAATCACAAAATCCCAATTTTTAATTGGCTTCGAACAAAATAATTGCAGTGCTATGGAGTGTGGACTGTGCCATGGACATTTTGTTGTGAAAATGTTGTTCCATACTGTTGTGTGAACTACATTATTCTGGGCCGTTGACAGCCTTGAAAGCGCCCAGCGACAAAATCATCTGATAGCCCCTCCTCAGTGCATACAATGTAAAGCAAACCCAACTCTGGGTCTTGAAAGCGTCCAGGACAAAATCATCTGAAAGGGCCCCCCTTCTCTCTCAATACAATATAAAGCAGACCCAACTCTGCATCAAACCCCCTCCCACCCCACCCCGCGCCGCGCCCACCACCCCCCGCGCTCCTTCGCCCTGGGCCCAGGACAACTGACCCCTTTGCCTTGCCCCCCTTGTACTGCAGGCTTCCCTGTTCGCCTGAATTATTATGCCCATCTGTACAGTATCAGCTGAATCGAGCGCCTACTGCACACTGCTGCTCATTAGCTTGCTTCTGTGCGAGTCTATAGCTGGGCTGGCCATTAGGCATACAGGGCACTTGCCCGGTGGACTGTTGAAGATTTTGGCCTCGTCCTCCCTTTGAGGAAGTGGTATCACCTCTCAGAGTCAGATTTTAATATTCCTTTTGGCTGTTGTGGTCAAAATAGCTTGTAATGTTGCTTGCAGAGAGAGGACTAAAGATGTAAAAAAAAAATGCCACATAGGCTTCATCTGTCAATGCCTGGCAGACCAGAATTCGCTGAAAATGCCCGACCTGATTTTTTGGACAAGTCCAGCTTCTGTGTGAGTCTGGAGGTGTTTGTACGCCATTAAAGGTGTGAGGCAGGCGGTGTGTCTTATTTCAGCTGAAGCCTGTGCCCTGGGCCCTTATCAGCTGTGTCACGTGGTGGAGGTTTAGGTTTAGTTTCCTGCTCAGCGCCGTGCACTGGGCTCGCAGGTCTTTTCATCTTTTAGTGAGATGGGGGCAGATAGGGTGCACTATATCTTTGATGGACGCACACAGCTCACATCTGAGCACACACACACACAGTGGGAAATATGCACACACACGGATCCAAGCATGCACGCACACATGCATGCACACACACGCACACACACACACACACACAATGAACATGAGAGAGATAGAGTAGAGAGAAAGGGTGTGTGTGTGTGTGTGTGTGTGTGTGTGTGTGTTTGAGAGAGAGAGAGAGAGAGAGAATGAAAGAGCTGTGTTATCATGCGTTGCACAGGCGGACTGGCAGGGTTGTGAGCCTGCATGCCTGTTCTCTCTCTGCCAGTGGTTGTAAGTGTGCTTTGGATGCATAGACGGATGCGAATCCATCACCCATTCTATGACCTTCTGCACAGCACAGACCCACCTTCTCTCTCTCTCTCTCTCTCTCTCTCTCTCTCTCACACGCACGCACGCACGCACGCGCGCGCACACACACACACACACACACACACACACACACACACACACACACACACACACACACACACACACACACACACACACAGACAAACATACACACACACAACCCAATGACACACTCTTCTCTCGAAATCACAGTCGTTTGCCAAGACCACAGTACGGCTCCCCTGCTGGAACAGAACTAGTAGTGGAAGGAGAGGTAGAGGAGAAGAGATAAGAGAGAAGATGGATGGAGCGATAGATCCATACATGAATTTCCAAAGAATATTGTTGCGATCAAGATTGAAAAGTAAGCAGGTGTATGGCACCAAATAGAGTAATTTCACACTCTGAATAAGACACTAAGGTCAAGCACAAGGAGTTGAGTTTTTTTAAGCAGAGCACTGCAGACATTTCAGGTTGCTGCCTTCATCAGT
>NC_085861.1:12877826-12882826 GCF_034702125.1 Engraulis encrasicolus
GCAGTCCTTCCAGAAGTGACGTGGGGAGTGTGTGTATATTTTTTATTCTGGATGGCTTCACGGAGGCAGTGTTTCCAGATTGGGCGGTTTCCCACCCAATTGGGCTGCTTAGTATGGCCGTCTGCGGGTAAAAATGGCATTTAGAAGAAAAAAGAACGCCCAATTTTTGGCCATAGAAATCTATAGAATTGGGCGGGATTTAGTGCTTCCACGCGAGTTTTGAGCATTTTTTTTGGGCTGGAAATCCTCATTTTGGGCTGAGCAGCCTCATCTGGCAACCCTGCACTGAGTCCCAGGGTTTTCTGTCAGCTGAAGTTTGTGTTTAGCAAGAGCCTAAAGTGGTGTCACTAGAGCTGGGGCTGACCGCAGGCTGATTGTTCTGACGTCAATTAAGTGACGAGCGGAGGTTAATTAGGTGATTAGCGAAGGTTGTGCAGAGTGCAGTTGTCCCGCATGTTCCTACAGGCTGTATGCTCGCGGCTAATTAGCACAAAAGTAACAACCCGCTGTGGGTGACTGTCACTGTCAGGCTGCCAGTCAGGATGAGAGCTCCAGACGAGACAAGCACAGCAAATGAACCATTTGGCTGCCTGGTTGAATGTGTGACCTTGCCAACCAGGGGATGCATGTCATTTCACCAAACTCGTGTCCTTCCCTCTGTCCTCTGTCCTTTTTTACATTGGACATTACAACAAACGCAGCCTCATGCGCCATCCTACGTACTTCCACCAAAAGATTTGCTCCGTACTAGTCTGGGGACTGTTTTCTGGGGAGCGATGTCAGGCCAGCAGGATCTTGCCGGCCAACCTCCTCAGAAAACAGCCAATAAGCGAATAAGAAAGGGGGAGGACGCTCGTGACAATGACGTAAACGGCTATGTTGTTGTTGAGTAACTGTCGGCGATTTGGTGAGAGCTTTCCAATCGCGTCAGATCACACAACCTCCAGACCATGAATACGAAATGAAATGGTAGTATTATGGGATGGTAAGGACCAGGCTACAACAAATGTGATATATCTGGGAAATTAATTAAATCTTTTTGCACATAAGGAAACCTGACTATGGTCCAAGATTGTTTTTTTTCAGATAGGCCTAAATCACATTTGTATTTTAAATGTTAGATGAATGTTGACCCAGAAACGAGAACAGAGGACAGAGGAAAGGATGCGAGTTTGGAAAAAAAAAAGAGTTCCACCGGGGCGATGGTGGTTCACGTGGTAGAGGAGCCGTTTGGCAACCCGGAGGTTGCAGGTTGATGATGATGATGATGATGATGATGATGATGATGTGATGATGATGATGATGATGATGAGGTTCAAGCCCCCCTCTGCCTGACCTCATCGATGTATCCTTGAGCAAGATACTTAACCCCCAATTTGCTCCTGGTGGCAGGGCGGTACCCTGCGTGGCAGCCACTGCCACAGGTGTGTGAATGTGATACAATGTATAGCGCTTTGAGTGCTCGAAGGAGTGGAAAGGCGCTCTATAAATGCAGTCCATTTCCCATTTCCCTAAAATCTAGGTTGCTCTGTGATGATGGCTGGAGCCAGTGTTGCCAGATGTGTCTGACCAAATCCCGCCCAAAAGGTTCTCAAAAACCGCCCAAATGCGCCAAATTCCGCCCAAACTCAACAAATTACAATGACATTTGGCTGAAAAAAACGCCAAATGGCCAATTTTCCCCCTTTTTATAATAATAATTGTAATAATAATGACTTAGTTTTATATGGTGCCTTTCAAGTAACCCAAGGTCACTTTACAAAAGGAGATGGGGCTAGGGAATAGAGGGGAGAAGAGAGGAGGGGATAGAAGTGGAGTTGGGGGGGCAGAGAGGTTAAGGATCATCAGTGAATAAATGTGACCGAAGGGGCTTTTTGAACGTAGCCAGTGTGGGGGCTTGGTGGATGTGGAGAGGTAGGCCGAAACCCATTTCTAATTTCTACCCCTACCCCTACCCCTTCCCCTTGCCCCTCGTGCCTTCAAACAAAGCAGTAAGGTGTATGGCTTGAAACGCATGGAATGACACTCGCAACTGTCACAAATTCCATGCATTAGGTTGACGTTAATAGCAAATTTTTTCATGTGTATTTCACGGAGACAATGACCATGACACAATGGGACAATAATCCTTTTTCCATCCAATATAAAGTCGCTTTAAAATAATGCGCATTAAAAAGTTGATGCGGCACAAGTGATGGAAAAGCGGTTAAGTCGCTTCAACGCCGGCTTTGTCGACCCCATTTATATCGCTTTAAAAAGGTGGATTGGCTAGAGATAAGTCGACATAAATTTGATGGAAAACGGTTAAAGCGACGTAGGAAGTTCGTACATGCGCAGTGCTATGTTATTATATGCGCGAGAATTTGAAAGCTAAGTACTTGGTCGAGAAAAGGCAGGCGTCAAGGAGTGGGGCTGGGGGAAAACGCTGTTTTGAGTTTTTCCGAAGAAATGGACCAGCTACTGGGTGCCAGCAGGCTGGTCGTGGTTGGGAGGTCCTCTGCTGTTGACAGCACCGGTGAGTGGATTAATTGTTGTTGATGTAGGCTAGTGTTAACCTGGCTACGTTATCCGACAGGGAACTTGCTACTGTAAACTTGCTAATAGATAGCCCTCCTCAGGTGTCACATAGGACTCCAGGTAGTACAGCTGTTTACATAAATGTCTTCTAGGTCTACTTTGTAATCTTCCCCCCTCATATATCGCTCGCACAAGTAATGATATGTTTGTATCAAACAGGACATGATACTCAGAGAGACATAGCACAATAGCTAAGTAAACAGAAAGACGAGGACTGACTTTTGCTAATGAAGCTATGGATCTGATAAACGATTTCTCACTGTTTACATTGTTCGTCTGGCTCTGTACAAATAGTTGCCCCTGATGGCCAATCTGGTGTGGAAGACGAGAAAGAGGATGAAGGGGATGATGAGGAAGAAGAGGGTGCTGGTAAGTCAGGATCATCATGCTTTTGAATGTCATGTTATTCATGCTAATATTGTGTATCACAAAAGTGAGTAGCCTACACACTCCTCTAGTCCTCTACTTTTTTCTTTAAAAAAAAAAAAAACAATTCAACATCTGACCAAAGTGAGTACTCCGGCACCCCTATGCGAAAATGCCCAGAAAGAGTCAGGTGCAGGACAATAAAAGTAATAATCCAGTGAAAGAGTAATAGAATAGTCCAGTGAAGTGAATAAAGTCTGCAACACTTCTTCTCTTTTGTTAAAGTTAGATGTACAAGAATGGCTTGATGTCACAATCTTGAATAACACTATTGGGGGACATCATGTTTAAAATAGTACATATGCAAAAGGTCTCCTGCTGGAGTAACCTTTTGCCTCGGTCACTGCCTCTAGGTGACTTGTCTGACACTGACACTATGCCCTGCACTTCTTTCATCACTGGTACTGATAGTGCTGGTAGGCCTACTGCTTGTCAAGGATGCTCTTTGCCTGATTAAGACCTGAGGGTCGAAACGTTACGCTCTCACTATTCAGTTTAACAGAAGACAAGCAGTGTTGTTTATTCACTTTAACTTACCTGTATTGTAAGCATCCAAATGTTGGCAGCATTCATGTCAAACCATGTCAGTACCAGTACCATGCCTCACTGGAGGCAAAACACACTGTTGTCTTCGAACTACTCACTTGGGTACTGTCACACGTACTTGACACCATCTAAAACAAAATTGTTTATCTTGGGCTTATCAGTCCACAAGAAATGGTCCAAAGCACTGTGACACTGAAGCAAATCATGCCTCACTGAAGACCTTTCTATGCATTTTCAAATAGGGGTGTACTCAGTTTTCGTTGTCAGAGGTTGAGGTGTCATTTTGATAAACAGCTTCAAAACATTCTTAACACTGATATCCATTAAATCATTGGAACTGAATATGTTCACGCTTACTTCAGGCTAATATGTTCAAGCTTAGTTGACACCCTTTAACTTGGATTTAAAAAAACTCCAGTGTAATACCATTTCTCAGATAACTTAATTAAATGTGTTTATTGTATGTGTTTCCTCATGTAATAGAAGACTACAGTGGACAAGTGACCATGGAGGATTCAGAGCCCCCAGGCCCCACCCCAGCTGCAGCAGGAGGTAGTCACCTGTATCGCATGCCACTGAAGAAAAAGTCTGTACTAGCTGCATAGAGTCAGCAGCTGTCGGACTTACTGAAAAGGCAAGAGGCAGGAGGAGGAAGATGGAGAGATGCTTACTTCTCTGAGAACGTCCGTCAAGCGCCAGTTTGGAGCATCAGAATAACCCGCCCATTGCCTCTTCAAGCAGCCAAGCGGCCTTACCATTTAATTTTATTTAATATTTAATACTAATTATGAATATTTATTAAATGCATTTTTGTGAAAAATGCCCATGTTTGTTTGTTTTTAATATACATATTCACTTGATGTGAATTCTGTGGTCTTTCACAAATGCATGTGACGCATCAGGGTATCTCTTATTGCCGCTGCCTCAGTGTCCTCCTCAGCTGACTCAGGATCTTCTCCTCTGCTTTATAATGTTAAATTCAACTCTTCAAGTGTTAATTCAACAGTACATTAACACTAAAATGAGTGGGACCATATGCTCAAAGCAGTGTTGACTTGAGACTGCAAATTTTAGCATGTAATCACCTCTCATGTAGGATGTTCATTCAGTTGATGTTAGCTAGTCCTTTTCAGACAGGACAGGTACAGGGGTTGGTCATGGAGGGGGGGGAGGTGTTGTTCTCACGGGTCTCTAGGCCTACTGTAGTCTGTGATGGCCTTTATGCCCTGCCATAGGCTCAGTGTGTGTCTGCTGTCAAAGAAGTGTGAAGTTATTTCGTTTGTATAGTCCTTTATTGCCTTCCTGATGCCCTTGCTGTTCAGACTAGGCAGTTTTGGGTCGGGTCTGTGATTCATCATTTTTCTTTAAAAAAATAAATACAATAAAAAAAACCTAAAATCACTGAATGAACATCCTCCACGACAGGTAATTCCATACTTTTTTGCCAGGGG
>NC_085861.1:12887826-12902826 GCF_034702125.1 Engraulis encrasicolus
ATTTTGTGCTTCATTATTTCTCATTTGGAGTGAAGATTTGCATCAAATATTCCTATCCTGCTATATTGGGTTTAAGAGACCGAAGATGCCTTTGATGATAGTTAGTTATCTACTATCTATAATACTTTTTACAATATATTTTTTCTTCTCACTTCTCTGTTTTTACTTTTTAGCACTTTGAATGACAGCTACTGTATGTATGATAATGTGCTATATAAATAATATCTATATTGATATTGATATTTATGAACTATGGGTATTACCCAGAGAACCTTTTCCTGGAATGTAGGTTATTTAAGGTTCTAGAGCAAGCATTCAAATGCATAGCAGTTCTACCACAAAAGACTCGATAGACAAAATGCAATAAAGGTTATTTATTAATGACATGGAAGACAGTAATTCTCTTTGGCGTAGGCCCCCGGCCTGCCTTGGATTTTTTTTCTGTAAAGGGGGGTGCATATCCTGCGATGTATAAGGCAGGGGCGAAGCCTACCCCCCCACCACAGGACAGGGACCAACTGGTGACGGCGGCTTGCGGAGAGGGCTATGGAAGGAGGTTAGAGTGGACCGGGACATCAGGAGCGGCGGTTGCCGGGGTGGAGGTGGGCGTCTGCATCGGCGTACTCTGGGTAGCAAAGAGCGGAAGCAGACAGAGGATATTTAAAGAAACGCACAGACATCCTATTGGCTACAGGAAGCGGCAAACTAGTGACGTGACAGGGAAACCCCAAATCGAGAGTAGAGATTGGATAATTAATCGATGACGACGAGAGATATACCGTCTCGCCTTTCTGGCAGAACTTAACGCTATAGCTTACATTTCTACCACAAAAGACTCGATAGACAAAATGCAATAAATGTTATTTATTAATGACATGGAAGACAGTAATTCTCTTTGGCGTAGGCCCCCGGCCTGCCTTGGATTTTTTTCTGTAAAGGGGGGCGCATATCCTGCCGATGTATAAGGCAGGGGCGAAGCCTACCCCCAAAGATAGTTTGTATAATGTAACGTACTCACCAGGTTTTGGAGAATGGTCTGATCCTAAAGGATATACGTATAAGTATACGAGCGCATTACCTGCCATGGGAAAGGCAGGGGCGAAAGCCCGCCCCCAAAATGAGGGAATACGAAACAAGTGAATAGAGGAACATGAGCGGTTGGTACTTACCCAGGCTGGGACTGTCAAGATCTATGGGAAGAAGGAGAAAAAAAGAAGTGACAATAATGGCAACGATAAAGATGGCAGCGCGAACTTCCGTTCACGGATGAGAGAGTAAGGCTAGAGATCCATTATAACGTTATGTTATCGCAGCTCGACGTACTGGATGCCCCAGCTCGCGTGGCCCGGGAGTTATATACAGGAAGTATATCAATCTACATTTCTAGCCGTTTTTATCGATATAGCAAACCAAATGCCCCTAAATTACAGTTCAAAATGCTCTTACCGAATTCGGCACATGAGTTTTTTTCACACACAGCTTGGCCTCGTCTTGTTATGCTTATGGTCGAAATCGAACATAATCATTTGAACCCAGGCATCATAAGCACATGCAACATACATGCTTGTAGTCTATATTTTGTACATCCAAAAGTTCGACAGATGTAAAAAATCTGCTTTTACCGAGGGAAATGCACCTTCGTGATGACCACAGGTATCATGGGACATCTTCATGTAATCAACAGTCATTGGGTAACGCAGTCCGTCAGCCGCTGCTAATTTGCATAACTTTCAGGAGAGCTCAACTTTTTGACGTGCCACCGGACCCACGCTCGCCGTGCCGGAATCCCAACATGCATTGCGAGTCCGGTAACGACGATATGCCGCATTTCATTGAAAATGAATTGAATGCGTTGGTACGGCTTGCGTAAAACTGACAAATGGATTTGCACCGTAAACCCGTGCGGATAGCGCAGTGCACACTGAGGCGCCGAGCAAACCGGCTAGGGCGATAGAAATATCATATGAATAGTGGAACAAACAAAAAAGACATACCGGCATGGGCGAATTGGGCGACCAATTTACTCGTGAAATCTGAGTCACTGGGCTCAGGGCGCCGGGCTTCGTTGACTGCTTACCGGGTCACCGGGCTTGCTGGTTACGTACCGAGTCGCCGGCTCTGTTGACAGTTTACCGGGCTTCGTTGACTGCGCACCGGGTTACCGGGCTTAGGTGACGGTGTACCGGGTCACCGGGCTTAATTGGCCGCGTACTGCGGGCTTTGTAGACTGCGAACTGGGACGCCGGGCAGGCAATACTTTAACCGAACGATGTATTAATTTTACTGCTTATTAATGCAATCAGAGTAGGTGCGGATAAAATGCCTACCGGAGGGGAACGGCGACGAGCCCCTGACGAGCGACATTCCTGTGCGAGTCTATGCGAGAACCCATAGGACACATGCAAGTTGGTACAGGAAAGACCGTGAAGAGAGGGAGTAGCCTACAGGGCATGTCAACGGGGACGCAGCACAGCATAATGTTCTAATATATATAAATAGAATATATATATAATGTGTAAGCTATACATTAGATGCTACGCCGATGTGCGCTGCGTAAAGGGCGTGGAAGCAAGGACCAAAACATAACTGACTGGGCACGGGTGCAAGCGGAGCGAGAATAATCATTGCTGGGCAACCAGGGGAATTAGAGAGAAATTAGAGAGACATCGAGTATATCTATATATAAACAACGGTGACTGGTAAAGGAGTAGGTACGGGGAGCGAGAGAGAGAGAGTGAGAGAGAAGGAAAAGCCGCCGCCACCACATATGTGGATGGCGATAGATGGAGAATAGTAACGGTCAGATACGTGAGTTAGCAATAGATCTGTCGATGGTTTGAAAGGCGCCAGGATAGGCAAAAACAATAACGTGATCTTCAATGTATTAAGTACGGAACCGGGTCGAACATTTAATACGAATGAGTGCCTTAACTGCCCCGGGGAATAGACGTGGCTACGATAGCGCGTTACCTGACGTGTCGCCGTACCTTACGTGGAGGCGATGGCGCGCTGGGCATCTAGGACTTGGTGGCGAGATGGGCGGATGTAGGAAGCGTAGGCCTCCGACGACCATCTTCCCAGGAGTTTGATAGCAGATGTAGAGATGCCCCTGTGTGCGGCGGTAGTAGCCGCGCCGATCCTAAATGAGTGAGCCGTGTATTTCGCTGGTGGGAGATTGCACCGTCGCAGAACCGCGGCCAGGTGGCAGCAGAACCATTGACGGCACATAGGCGCGCCGTCGGGCAGGAGGAATAGGGGGGAAGAAAGGGACCTGTCGTGGCGAAGTTTAATAAACTCCACCATCGAGGAAAATGGACAGAAAACCCCGTGCAACTTGGAAATATAGACGGTGGTGCCGTGACAGAGAGAGTCGGATTTTGAGTGCTTCAGAAATATGGAGAAGTGAGAGGGGGAGAAAGTTAAATCAGAAAGTGTGAGGTCGACGGATGGGTTAAACAGGGGAGAGGGTGAAGTGAATTCGCCACAGCGCATGAAACCGTAGAAAGCGGTGAGGAAGACTGTCTCCAATAATTTATCCAGATAAGGTGAAATATAGCCGCGCCTCACTGTAGATACCAACTGGTGAAGAATAGGAAGGGTGATGGGAAGACGAGAGTCGGGGGAGGTGGGGCAGGATTTAGCGATACCTTTCAGTAAAAGCTTGATAGACGGGTTAGAGAAAAAACTCTGAGTGTCTGGGTTGTTAATCCTAGCGTAGAATTGGACACCGGAGAGCAATTTGTGGATAGAGGCGGGTTGGAGATGGCGAGTATCGAAGCAATAGACTATAAAGGCGCAAATAGTGGAGACCTGCGCCGGGAGGGGGGAGAGGAGGTAGGCGCTACAAAAAGTAGTGAACATGGACCAGGCGGACGCATAGCACTTGAGCGTCGATTTAGCTAGACTCCTCGCCATATAGCCCCGTGCTGACGCGGACAGCGACGAGAGGGGGGGACCTAGTACAGGACGAGTTCCGAGAAACTCGGGCAGCGGAGAGGGGTCGAGCTGGCCGATGGGCATAGTCTGCGGAATTCCTGCAAATGAAAGCGAGAGAGAGCGTCAGCTATGACATTAGAGTGGCCAGGGACATGAGCAGCTGAAAATACAAAATTGCCCATAACAGATTGCCAGGTTAAACGCCTCACTAGCGCCATCAGTTTGGGGCATTTAGAGCGACCTTTGTTGATAATTGCCACTACGGCTTCATTGTCGCAGTAGAACACAATGCGCTTTCTGCACCAACTGGAGCCCCAGAGGACGCACGCGACGACGATAGGATACATTTCAAAAAGCGCAGAGGACTCGGACCCGTCGGTGAACTCGAGGAAATCGTCCGGCCAACTGTCAGCGAACCACTCTCCCTTGTGGAATCCACCGAAACCGACCGACGGGGCCGCATCGGTAAATAACCCAAGGGAGGAGGACGACTCGGTGGAATCGTTGTAGAAGAAGGAGATACCATTCCAATTTCCTAGAAGTTTCAGCCAGAAGCGTAAATCTGAGTGGCATCCCTGGTCTAGTGCGACGGAGTCTGTTAATTCCGGGACAGAGTGGGCCACATCTAGGACACGGGAGATGAACGAGCGGCCGTGCGGGATAATACGAATGGCGAAATTGAGGTGGCCGAGGAGGGAGAGGAGATCCCTTTTTGTCATGACTGTGTCGGCGGTTAGTCCAGCGCAAATATCGCAAATGAGAGAAAGCTTTTCTTGGGGGAGAGAAGCTTTCATGGCGACGGAATCGAGCACGATGCCTAGGAACTCCAGGGATGTGCATGGTCCCAGTGTCTTCTCGGGTGACAGTGGGACCCCGACTTCGTGAAATACTGAGCGCAACGTGTCTAAAACCGTGGAATTTGGTTTTGAGGGGAAATCGATAAGGAGGAAGTCATCAAGAAGATGGAGGACGAACGGCAGTTTGCATACGTTCAACAAAATCCAGCATAGTGCTTCGGAGAGATTGTTGAAGATACGTGGACTGCTGCGGCACCCGAATGTGAGTCTGACGGCGAAATAGAATGCGGACTGCCATTTTACGCAGAAGAGCGGCCAGTCGGAGGGGTGAATGGGCATCGTTTTGAACGCATCGGTGATGTCTGCCTTCGCTAAGTGCGCGCCCCTCCCCGCTACTTTGATAAGCTTTATGGCGTGGTCGACCGTAGCGTAGTGCAGGGAAAACGGTTCGAGGGGGATCATCTCGTTAACGCTAGCCCGGGAATCGGAGTGTGGGGACGACATGTCGAAAATCAACCTTTTCTTCCCTGAATATTTGCGAGTGGCTACGCCCAGGGAATTAACGCGGAAAGGAGCAAACGGGGGAGCTGAGAATGGACCGACAACATAACCTTTATTCAATTGGACAGGAGCTCGGTTACAATGTCAGGTTCCGCCAGCGCGGACCTAAGATTCCGCGCCACATAGGAGGTGGTCAGTGGGGAGGAGACACCCACGCGGAACCCTTGGGATAAGCCCGTCAGGAGATAATCGGTAAAAATGGAGTCAGGGTGAGTGGCTAGGAGGCGAGAGAGGGAGGGGACGGAGATGGGGGTAGAGGGGTGACTTTTTAGAATTTTTTGAAAGAATCCCGTCGAAGGCCGACCCGGCGGGGGCAGACACTCCTCGGGTGTGGGTCCCTGCAAAAGCTGCAAACATGAGAAAATATACAGTTAGTGTGAGTACAGACGGCTTCGTTAAAGTTATTGCAGATTGGTTGGCCGTTGAAGTAGGAGATGGGACGACCCAGCCTGTCTTTAGTCGGCCTTACGGGCTTTGGAGACCGGGCATCGTTGGTAGAGGATTTTGTGGTGGCTGATTTGGGCGTGGTGGCGCGGCCCGCGGGGATGCTAAAGACCGTTCTGGGGCACAGATCCGCCGAGTGGCCGTGCGATGAACAGATGTTACATGCCAGGATGCGTTGGCCGCTGAAATGGCGGATGAGCAGCTCTGTGTCCACAACTGACCAGTCCGTACGAGGCGGCTTTGGCCGCGAAGGATTTGTGGTACTCATAGAACAAAGTTCCGCCGTACCGGAGATGGAAATCTGCGAGCATAGCCAGGTAGCTATCTAGCTCGGCGCGGCGCTCTGGATACGCGCCACAGAGGACATCGCGAAATACTCCGAAAGCAACCACGAATTCTCCAAACGATAAGTTCTTCAGTAGGCGTGGGTCTGAGGTTTTCAGAATGACGGAGACGTCGCCGCAGTTGACCAGCTGGCGGTCGATGGGAGAGGCGGGCAGCAGCAGGGAGGCGAGGTTAGTGTCCTTACCGTTCAGAATGTTGGCGCGTACTGCCGGCGATATGGACGCGGCGGCTTGCGCAATGAAGCTTCTTCCTTGGAGAGGCGCAGGCTGAGCTGATGCCAGGGAAAAAGCCGGTGTGGGGACCGGGGTGGCGACGGGTGGTGCTGCGCGAGAAGGGGGTGGGTGAAGGAGGGGAGGGAGTGGAAGGGGCAAGGGGGAAAGGAGTGGGGTTGAAGCATCCGTGGCAGCTGTACTCGTAGAGGCAGGGGTGTGTTCGCCGCGTACTTCGAGGGACTTGAGCCTTGAATCGAAGCCTTGCACGGTCTTGTTGAGGGATTGAAGAGCCTCGAAGATGGGACTCTCGGCGACGGCCGGCTGAGCGGCGCGCTGGGCGGCCAGGGCAGCCGCGGCGGGGCGGCCTCTACCCCTGGGTTGGGTGGTGTGCTTTGCCTTGGCCTTCCTTTTCCCAGACTGCCGTGGAGTTGGGTTGGCCTGCGAGGCGGGGCCTGCGGTGACAGCGGGGTTGGTCACGGGATCGACGGCGGGGATGCCGGCCGCTTCCGGGTTTCCCAAGGCGGAGTTGGCGAGGCTGACGATTTCAGCCCTACTGAGGCCGTCTTCGGTTTGGATACCAGCCGCGGTGAGGGCCGCCGAGATGTTTTCGGATGGCAGAGAGGACCAGCCAGTAAGCGCATACGACTTTGTTGCGAGCGTCGACGTTGCGCAAGGCACTCAGCGAGAACTTGTTGTCACGATGTGGGTGTTATTAAATACAGCGCATTTGCAGTCGGCCACAAATATGAACGAGACGATGAGCTCGCACCGGTTTGCTCTACTAACACACCACGTGTGAGGAGTGGGGGGACAGGCAGTGAGGAGGAGCTGAAGTGGGGACCTGCGCAAACTTGTGTAGAGGTGTGAGACAAGACCCATATACACACGTGAGTGAGTTGTTGACCAACCAGTTCATGGGCGCGTGACCTCGGAGGCAGTCCGCCGACGAGCGTTGAAGGGGATAAGCAACTGCAGAGGTTGCAAGATCTGACTGCAGCCGCATTCATCCCGCGATAGTTTTACACCATGTGACATGTCACCTCGTCAACGCAACGTCGACGAAATTTCGAAGTTTGACAGGAAATCTAACCGTCATGCAGCATTTTCATCCAGGATGCATTGCTGTCTAAATGCGCATATCCGCGTTTATGTCATGTCGAATGTACTTAGTTTCTGGACGCACCAGGCGGGCGCTCTTCCGAAGGGCCGGCTGGGATGGGGGCACGAAGTCGTCTTCGTGCTGAGACGACGAGTCGTCGTCTCGAGGTGAGTCTGCGCCGCCCGACATGACGGCGAGCAGCGGATGAAAGTTGGAAGTTTGCTTTTAAGAGGATAGCAAGCGAGAACAACGTCTGCATCGGCATACTCTGGGTAGCAAAGAGCGGAAGCAGACAGAGGATATTTAAAGAAACGCACAGACATCCTATTGGCTACAGGAAGCGGCAAACTAGTGACGTGACGGGGAAACCCCAAATCGAGAGTAGAGATTGGATAATTAATCGATGACGACGAGAGATATACCGTCTCGCCTTTCTGGCAGAACTTAACGCTATAGCTTACATTTCTCAACACACGCAGAGTAACTGTATTTTTAAGGTCTTCTAAAACAGTGGTTCCCAACCTTTTTCTTCAGGGACCCATGTTTTTACTATTGTAAGCTTTGGTGACCCAGCGCCCGCATGAGAGGAAGTCACTCGATACGCTCTGTCTCCTCCGAAAACTCATTTTAGTTATCATTTTATTCCTCAATTCGTCTTTGTTCAAAAACAGAATAAATGTTTAATGTAGCACTTAAATTTTGTTGCTTCTATGCATTTGTCATTTATTCAACATGGGCTACATATGGTATTAAAATGAAACCCCTTAAACTCAAGAGGGCTTCGCAACCCCCCGTGGATCTTTGGCGACCCATAGGTTGGGTCCCGACCCATATGTTGGGAACCACTGTTCTAAAAGATTCATAGTAGTATTGGTTAAGTAGGCAACACAGGCCACTAATAACCAAGAGGAAACGATGAACAAATGACATTAGGCTTGCTGATTACTCAAACATAACAAGGTCAAGTAAGTACACCATCAATTATTGTTATTTAAAAAAAAAAACTTATTTCTGACAGAAATTAAAGTGTTAACGTTAGTTCTGACCAGGCCATGGTAGTCAAGAAGCTTGCCGCCCTCCCCTTCATCTCTCATCCATTTGAAATTGATTCAGGTGTATCCCCTCAGCTGATAATCTTTCTTCCCTAGCGATTGAGAGTCTAGAGTCTAGAGTCTATGTCTGTCTGCATGGGAAAGTAAGAAACGTAATTTAAATTCTTTGTATGACCAGCGCATGTAAAGAAATAGACGATAAAACCGACTTGACTTGACTTGACTTCATTGGCCACACAGCTTCGGCACGCCTTTTAAATTCTACCCACTTCCTCTCAACCGTATGCTGCTCGGTTTTTGATACCCACTGCCTCCCCTGCTCCACCTTGTTGTGTATGATGTTACATGTTCTCTTGTCACGTCGCTCGCTGTTCATGGGGGGATATCTACTGTATCTCTCCCTGTCCTGCTGGGGTGAAAATTCCCTAAACTGGGAATTGTGCTTCTCCAAGGTGCACATGGAAATAGGGGGGTTCTTCCGAACAGAGCTATACCGCCAAATGTAATTCATAATTTACAATAAAGAAATTTCATTCAGAAACGTCTCTGGTTCTTGACTACAATGGTTCTGACAGAAACATTATTAACAGACATTGACATTGACTTGAGCATGATCCTTATGATCCTGTATGTGCCTTCATCACACTGTAGCCAATATGATGATAACTGCCTTGACAAGGCTAAGGCCATCTATCAGCGATCCCCGTCCTTTAAGTAGGTATGACATTTGCTGCCATTGCTGGTGCTGCCCTGATAGAGGGTTGCTGTCACCAGCCGTGGATTCGGTGTTCATCATGATGCTCTACCAAGGATCCCTTGAATAAAATGTTTTAGTGTCGTATCAATCAAGCTGAATGGCTGAATATCAAGTGACGTGCAAGTGGTCATCAAATATAAAAGAGCAACTGATTTGATCACTTCAAAGCAACGCTCAGCAATTTTTGAGGTTGTCAATTGATGTGCCTACCTAAAAATTTACACTTTCATAAAACATTTTTTTTAATCCCAGAGTGCCAGCAGTCGATACAAACGTGATTATGTCTGCTTACTTCAGATTTTTGTAGGCCTATGGCCAGTTTGTTCTGCAATGCTGGTTTGGGGCCATCAGTCTGCAAGTGAGTCACCACTCATCTCTGTCAATGACTTGACTGTGAAGGTGAATAATAAACTGAAACAATTAATCAACTTTAAAATTCAATTTGAGTTCACTAGGGGCGTCTAGATTTCTAGGCTAGCAATGGTGGAGAATCTTTAAAAAGGTCCCGGTTCCGGTTCCTGATTCGGAATTTAATCACTCGTTGCTTGGGTCATTTCCAACAACTCTACCGAGTTTCATCCAAATCCAAATTATTGAGTTATCCTGCTGACAAACAAACAGACAGAAAAAGTAATGTGACCGAAAACATAACCTCCTTGGCGGAGGTAATAATGTATCATTCATTAATTCACAAGTGGAACAGAAAGAGGAACTCAGCAACGTTTTATATGGCACACTTCCCCTGTATGCCCTCGTGTCCTATCCTCTCCCTTCCCCTCCCTCTTTTTCTCCTGCTTGGTATACTATACAGTTTTGTTGTTCACTGTAGCGAAGGGGAGTAGAGTTACCCAGCTGGGACTTGAACCCAGACCTTCTGGAGTAGTAAACTGGGGCTCTGACCGCTACACCAAAGAGCAAGGCTCATTGGGATGTTAGTTAGAAGAACAACCCTAGTGATGGCACTCCATCACATTCACAAACATTCTTGTTGGGAGAAGGGGCAAGATAAGCAGCCAACCATGTAAGCAATTTTTGACCAACAGCAGTTTCCAACAATCAGAGGTAGAACAGTGTGCAGACAGGAAAGGATGCAATTCAGAATAACACACATTTCAGGGGTCTCATTTATCATCAGTTCGTAGAATGTCCTCTAAAGTGTGTCTTACGAGTGAAATTTAGAATGTTCGCAAGTACAGAAAAATCGGGATTTATGAAACGTGCGTTGGCTGTTCCTACGCACACGTCTGCATGATAAATCCCACACCTTCCAAATCACTGTGCACGCGCGCCTTCGGGGTAATTTGCACCCCGAAACGCCTCCAAGTAATCATATATGGTATTAAAATATATTTAAATGCCATGTTAATTCGAAGGCGCCACCCTGTTTGGACACACGCGGACACACGCGCCAGTCGAAGCGCTGGCGGGAAGTGTGGAGATAGAAACATTTCCGCGGCAGAAGTGGAGGTGCTTTCGACAGGAGGAGGACAGTGTTTCAAAATAAGTAAAAGAAGGAGGCACACATGGACGAAAACACTGTAAAAAAGCAAACTGTCATACTCCATTGTCATTCAAAGCAAACTGTACCTTGCACGGTCAATATTATTCGCAATTTCGTGTTTCTTCCACTCGCACGCATGGTCAGAGGTGTGCATAGATTTAGGCACATTTCTACGTTCAAGTACATGTTCATAAATCCCATACTTTGCTCAGGAATGATCGCACGCACGCTTTACGCACAGATCTGTGCCTAAGAACGCTTGATAAATGAGGCCCCAGGACTCTAGCCCATCATCAGTGTTTCAAATTTCAAACGTCCTGTAACGTTTGTTCACTTTGTCTTTGGCTTTCTTTATTTTCAGCTTTGTAGCCCCCTAATGCATGTCGTCCCACCAGTAGAACACTGTAATAGTCATTGAAAAGTTGACTATCGTACTACACTATTATGACATAACGCAAGGCCTTTAGTAATGCACTACGACTTCATTGTCATTGGCATTCCGGTAACAGAAAATGTATAACGCCGTGTCTTAGCGGGTTAATACAGTTTCCTTGAAGTATATTCAGCATCTCTGTGCAACTCTTTCTTCTCCCTCCGGTTGCCCTGGTAAGTCACAACAAAGTTCATCCATCTCTGCGCCGCCAACCTGCCACCTTGTCAACTACATCCTTTTGGGAATGGGAGTCACAGTACGAGCGAGCTGAGATAAAGGGCCGGTCGGATAGCCCAACGCCACCACACTGCATTGAGGCTTCGGGAGGGAGGTTTACTAACGGTCCACGCCACACCGCTAGTTGGCCTCCGTTACACTTGCCCTAATTGTTTGAATGGCCTCTTGTGCCACACGCCTGGACATCAAATCATCTGACCAATCCATTTTTGTTTTGAACACCCGACAATCAGGGCTGGATTAAGATGGCTTGGGGCCCCTTAAGATACAGGTTGCTGTGGCTCCCCCAGACGGGAAATTTTGCAACACATTTACAAAGACAGCGTCATAATTACGAGCAAGGAATTAAGGATAACATGTTTACCAACTGCACATGACAAGATGATTTTTTCAATATTGCATCTTGCTCTGCAATTTTTCCCTTTTGGCCTGGCAGATGGGGGCCACTAGGCTGCAGCCATATCTAGCCTGTGTGTTAATCCGGCCCTGACGACAACCCTTTGAGTCAACCCTGCACATCTCTGGTGCCTCGTCTGAGCCAAATAGGTCTACCTGGGTTAATTGATTTGCTGCACCCAACACAGCCATCCATCTGTCGGGAAAGAGGTCTTCCTGTGAGGATGCATTTCCGTACTACACACACGTACACACAGACACACTGTTTTGATTTTCGGTTTCATGTTTTCTTGTGTTTTTCTGATTAACTGCCAAATTCAATACTGGTCGATGCGTTGCTGTCTGTCATGTGCCTGCAAAGGGTCATAATCTATAAATCTGCTAATGTTGTTTTGGTTTGAATATAACACAAAAAATCTCAAAATGATCATCTGCTTTATTACACAGAAGAGGAGCTAATGCTTTGGCAGGGTTACAATTTTCACGGATTGCTGTAATAAGCACAGTGGTTTGCCAAATTATCCAATATAAGATTTATTCAGACACTCAGGTGTAAATGGGAAATAGCAACAGCTTTGCCGAGGCTGAACGTACTGTATTTAGGAAATTGCAAAACTATAAACTGTTATGCCACATTATCGTGCAAAAGATAGACACTGTTATTGGTATTTATGAAGGTATTAATCAATAATTACTTATGTTACCGAAGACTAATCCAGGCTACTTTTTGGTCTTCTTTGGAAACCCAAGAGGTCTCTATTTGGTGTTGTTTATAGGCCTATATTTCCATTTAAAATTATATAATCTACGTATATATAATTCCAGATGACAGTTTTTAATACTTTCCACTGACACAAATCTGTGATTTGTGATATGTGAGCTATTATTTCACACTAGCTGTCTTTCTAAATAAATGCTTCAGTTATTTCTGAAACCAACTCTCCTTTCTCTCCCAACTCTGCCTCTTCCATTTATCACCCCCACCACCATCACCACCATCCTCCTCCTCTTATCTACCTCTCTCTTTTTCAGTTTATGTATACCTCCCTTTTCCCATTTGCTCTTAATATACACTCTCCAAATGTTTTTCTTTCTTCTGTCGTTGGTTATATTCAGTCATGCTATCCTCTCTTTCCTCTCTGGGTTTGTGTAATTTTGCTTTCCTCCCCCTTTCCCCTCCAGTCAGGGCCAGCGCTAGGCACAGGCAGACAAGGCGGCTGTCTAGGGCTCCAAATGTCCTGGGGGCACCCAGTTCCACGGAATTGGAATATTAAGCGAAATTAAGCATTACGTTTTACAATGATAATGACTATTCATGGGCACTCAGGCCATATGTAGGTAGATCAGTGGTTCTCGATCAGATATGTGACACCACGCTTACAGATGCCAATGTCTTTCCTCAAAAAGGCCTAGGCACCAAAAAGTAGAACCGGCCCTGGCTCCAGTCACTTATCGCCAGCTCCCCTCTCCACCATCATCACGCTGCCGCTTTATTCCTCTTTTCCATTCCTGCTCCATCTATCTTTGTTACTTCCCCCTACTTGAGCACATTAGCCTACCGAATAAAAACGGCTAATGTTTAGCTGCCAGCGCTAATGAAATGAAAGTGTAAATGAGCATGGTGGCTAATGTTAGCACACTGTATATCGTACAGTACTTTGCCCTCTTTGGAACCGGAAGGACACTAGGCAGCCAGCGTGTTATTATCAGAGATAATGGCTGATGTGTCAGAGTATATACAAAGGGAATGAAGAGAAGTGCAGGGCAGAGGAAGGGGTGAGTGAAGGGGTGGAGAGGCGGTGTGCATGGCTGCACGATTTGGGAGGGAAGGAGGGGCAGAGAAATGTAATTACCCTGCTAGTTTAGATGTGCTAATAACCGCTTAGAGCCTCCAGGCGAGTGAATTCTCAACTGTGGCACTATCTAAATGCCTCATCATCACCTACATGACCTTGTTTTATCTCACCGGGTTTTATTTATAGATCTTTGCTGTGCAGTCTGGTTGGTGCATGTTCAGTGAGGCCTATTTTTTTTTGTGGGAGGTGGGGGAGGTGGGGTTGTGCTGTAACATGCGCTTTAAGAAAAGACTTTCGAAAAAACACAGGAAGGTTTTGGGCAAATGCCACATTCTGGTTTATCTCTGGAAGCCCTTGTGTGTGTTGCTGTGCATCTTTGTGCATCTGGTATTCATGTCTTATCTAAATGGCCCCTCACTCCCCTGCCCACCTCCACCCATTCTTTTGTTTTGTGATGACACTTGCTTTCACGGGTATTTATTGCAGAGAAGGAGCACATGGTTGTTGTCTGTGTGGGCGAGTGTGGTGTGGTGTGGTAGAACAGTTTCTCAAACCGTTTCAGACTGAGGACCACTTTGTCTGCCCAAAAATGTTCAGGGACCACCTGTCAACTAAATTCGACAGTTGACGGGTGCTAATTTGACACTGCTAATTTGACACTGCTAATTTTGATGCGGGTCACTTGCTGTCTTATTGTGATAAAAATATGACTTCAGCTACAGTATATTTAGCTTTGTAATAATGTTGCAAATGTAGCCTACTGCTGCTAGCTTGCCCTGGAAAATTAGAAATATCCTCACAGACCACCTGAGCAGTGTCGCAGACGACCAGTGGTCCCCAGACAACACTTTGAGAATCACTAGAACATTTCCCTCCCTGTTGAAAATGGCACCCTTTTTTTAGTCTAAAACACAAAAACGGCATCAACACACCCCTGCTGGTGTTTTTGTTTTCCACTCATATCAGTGTCTCAGTCGAAGATGGTGCTCCGACCCATTCAGATGATCCCCTCCTCGTCATGGCGATACAGAGTTGCAGAACAATAAGCACGTCTGTTTTGGCGAAGAGGCCAGGCTCTGCTCTCGGTTTTTATGTTTGATATGAATACTGATCAAGCTGTGTCCATCCAAGCCATCGCTGCATACATTACCCCATCACTGCACCTCTCCACATGGACAATGAAGGCTTATCTGATGTGCCTTGATATGAATGGTATTATGGGCTGGCGCTTTATGCTGCGTACAGCAGCTCGGCAGAAACCAGAGCTGGGGTTCAATATCGGAGCTCGGTCTCGACTAATATCTGCGCTCATGGCCGTAGCCAGGAATTTGAAATAAGGGAGGTCCAGAAATTTTTTAGAGGTGCACTGTGTAGGATGTTGCCCGGAGTATCTATTGTAACTATGTTGCTCATTGAAACTATGCTGTCTTTTGC
>NC_085861.1:12907826-12927826 GCF_034702125.1 Engraulis encrasicolus
GCTTCAAACACTTCAGTCAAACTCCTAAGTTTGTTTTCATCAATCACTGCCTTGAGGATAAATGGGGGTGGCGTATACAGACTGGAGTTATCATTGTTGATCATATGTCGATTTTCAACATAGATCAATTATACATTACTGAAAAAATACAGAGGACATGACCTCTGTGTCCTCAATGGTAGTTACGGAGTGAAGATGAGAAAATGAGAGAACAAGGAGCGTGGCCATGAAATTGTTTCAGGAAACATAAGCTGCAGCTTGAATGCATAACATTTGACAGCTTACGTATATTGAAGCAATTTGTCTTTCGAGTGAAGTTGTTGTCAGTCAGTGTTGTGTTGGACTCAAGGTTGCTGGCAGCTTTGATTGGGTACCAGGAGGGCAGTGGTGGGGTTGATGGTGTGCTTTTCAAAGGGGAAGAAGGGAGCGCACACTACATTACATTACACTCTCTCTCTCTCTCTCTCTCTCTCTCTCTCTCTCTCTCTCTCTCTCTCTCTCTCTCTCCTTTCTCTTGCTTCCTCCATCTGCCTCCCCACCTGACCACACACAGACCTTGGCATGTCTGCATTTGTGTCTTTCCACAGCAATTAGGAGAGCATCCGTCACGGGTCCCTGTGCCCTTTTCATGACGCCATTGTGAGAAAAGGTTGTACAGCATGCACGGTCACTGCCTAAAGCCATAAAGTAGCACAATGGGGACAGCTAATGTTGCTAGCCTGTGGGTGCAGCTGCTATTTATCGTCATGTAGGTCTTTCCATAGTCTTGTGTGCTTCTTCTATGGGATTTCAGGTCTATATACTGACGATACTTTGCAATAACATTACAGCACTTCTACAATACCACAGACTCATAAGTTTTGGTTATTGCCATTCTTGCTATAACAAACGTTCAGTATAACAGCACTAGCGGTTTCAACCTAAAAACAATAGTTCCGATCATTCATTTCAGTGGTTCAACAAGAGGTATTAGGGTGAAGGACTTTTTAACATTCATTGGCACTAAGAAAGCTTGAAGCTCGCTCTTGTTTGAGCGAGACATACACAATTCCAGACATTACAATTCATAGAGCCTCGTTTAGAATTTGTAATTTCATCATCTGCACCAAAAGGGTACAAACAAAGTGAGGGGTCTGTCTGGTCTAAATGCTGACCTGTATTCCTGCTGCTGTGATGTGCCAGAAAGCCGATGAAACAGACTGTGTAGGAGAGCCTGCTTAGTCAACACAAAAGTCAACACTGAACAAAATTCAAAAGACACTGCATACTGCTTACTGTTCTTTTTATTACTTTATTTTTCATTCGCTCCGAAAAATAAAGTAAAAAAAAGAACAGAAAGCAGCGTGCGGTGTCTTTTGACTTTTGCTCATTGTTCACCTTCTCCTGTCTCACACCTGTAGGCCTACCTGCATTGCTGAGGGCTTGTGCACAAGGACTCTCTTGAATAAAAAAGTCAACACATTTAACAAGTAGTGTGAATCATAGTATATGTCTGATACTGATAACAAGTGCAAGACAAAGTGGGTGTCGTCATGGCCATAGGAACATATGAGGCTAGCGAGGTCCAGACCTCGCCTATCGTGAGAGGTTTTTATTATTATTATTATTATTATTATTATTATTATTATTTTAACGGCAAATATGACCAACTAAAACACATGAAAACATCTATAAACCTTTGTGAAGCGTCCTTTGCAAACTGTGGTTAACATCCATGTGCTATGTGTTCTAGTTTTGCCTTTGTGTTCTGTTTTTGAGAGTAAACAAGATTGATTAATATCGCAAGTGGTGCGACTCGTGGGAGAGAACGCAACTCAGCCGACATCGCAAGTGTTTGGTCGCGTTCGTGACAGAGCATTGCGCAACGCAAAATTACCATGCTTTCTGGTTGGAAAAATGCATTGAAATGGCAAAGTGTGCGTGTGCAGCCTGCGCAGTAATGTGCCGTCACGAACGCGCCCATTAAGCACGCGCTTGGTGAGATCTCCGCTATCAGAAAGCCCGCGCTTGGTGAGATTTCCGCTAACAGAAAGCCAACCGTTGTATAGACTACGGCCCAATTCGAAACGGGAGGTAGTGACTCGATGACTCTCCTCCTACATAAACATGTCACTGATCAGATAGGTCAAGTTAGCTGATGAAGCAGCCGTTACGAACGGCACTAACGAGTGCGCCTCCTTGCGCATTTGATGTTACGACGATTCTATGGCGAGAGTCAGGTTAGCGCTTGGCTTACGTATGCTATTTGAACGGTGAATGATCGTCAGACGGCGGAATTGTATAATAGGATATAAATAGATCTAGCAACCGCATATTAAGATACTACAATGATGATTTATCCTTTCGATTCTCAATATCCAAGTACATAAGTGTCAAAATAAAGAGCATTTTATGGTAGTAGCTTGGGTGGTAGCCATGTTTGTTTTTCATGTTTCCGGTTGAGAGGGAGGTGGCGCACAGCATGTTGGGTACCAAGGCAGCGAAGTCAGCATCTGATGTATCCTCGAAATATCCTCGTTACGCCCACAAATGCAGTCAACTGCCGAGAGAGGAAATAAAGCAATTTTTCGTTTCGATCCACACTTCATGACTCGATGTCTAGTTAGCTCACTGGAAGGACAGCTGCCTTCCCTGTTTCGAATTGGGCCTACATAAAGCTCATGTGTAACAAGTAGGCTATGATGTCTTAAAATGCCATTTGAGTCATTATCTAAAGAAGGCCGGCTGCTGCATCAGCTGCTGCATAAAGGTAAAAGCAGGATATCCGTGAAAGGTAATTGATTGTAAATTGGAAAGATAAACACTGACAGAGGAGGTCACCGGAACATCTTCTGGTGTGGATATTTTCCTGTTAATTTGGACAAGTGCCAAGACTATCGACGTTGCTACGTCTTCGTCAGAGTCAATCGCAGTAAAATATCCACACCTGAAGAGGCTCCCGTGACTACTGTGTCTGCATAGCCGTGACGCATCAGATGGCTCAGGAGCGCGGAGGATAGGCTACTTTTCTTTCTCGTTGATAGACTTTTGTCTTCTGCGCTTGTGAAGAACTATAACAACTAAATAAAAACAAAATGTTTGATGCGACTCTAGGAAGAAAAAAGTTTACTCCAAAATAGGTGGTTTGCACTACAGAGATAGCTATCCCTGTATCTTTGGAGGAAAACAGCTGAAGTGTAATTTCATTTGGAGAAAAATATGAATGGCTGAGCAACTTGCCATCTGAGGATGTAGCTTATTGTGCAACTTCAGGGTCAAGCTTTAGTTTCCTTACAAAGGGCTTTACTGACTGGGAGGATGCTGTTTATAATAAAAGAGGCATGATACCAAAGCATAGCCATTCAAAGGGAATAGGCTGAGTTGGCTGAAAACTACATATTTATTATTATACATGTCTACATATTTACTATTTCACATTAGGCCTATACATTCATAGAGGAGGGCCCTATATATAGGCCTGTGTAGCCTATATTTATTTATTTTATGAATTCATTTTTAATTTATATTTTATATTAATAATAAAATTTCGGCGCGCGCGCATCATGGACCTCGCCTACTTCACATGGCTGGCTACGGCCATGGGTGTCGTGCCAGCAACTCCTGATGGTTGTATTAATTTCAACAGAAGCTATCCATAACAGCAATTAGAGGAACTCACCCACTGATGTAATCTATGTTAATGTGTTCTGCTACTTGCTGCTGTGGATTAACACTGATAACATCCACGTTATCATTGGACACATAATTATACATATACAATACAATACAATACAATACAATATAATGTGCAATGTAATGCTGCTTGACATCTTAATTTCCTTTGGGATTAATAAATGTCACTCTACTCTGCTATACAATAGCCTACTGTATGTAATGACATGTTAGTGATATCTCTTGTTAAACATAACAGAATTACATGTGTGTTTTCAAGACGGTATATTTTGTGTTGGCCTTAAAGCTATACAGTAGGTGAATCTCTCAGGAGTCTGTCCTTTAGAGAGGAGTGCAGGCACACTGCTGCGTTGTTGTAGTCCATCATCATTGTCAAATCCAACCATGCAGCACAGTCAAGGCTGGCCTGTGCACTGCACAGAGCTGTGGAAACGGGCAGAGAAGAGGATGAGGAAGTGGACATTGAGGACATGACTCGTGGTCAACTGCTGCCCCGTCAGCAGCCTCGCTGCTTAGAGAGGGAATAGAATAGAATAAAATAGAATAGAATAGAATAGAATAGAATAGAACAGAAAAAAATGGCTTTATTGTCATTATACGGAGTGTGATGAAATGTAGCCCCTTATTTACTAAATGTAGCCCCTGGTATTGTAATAGTCACAGAAAAACCTTTCTATCAAAGTACTACACCACTATGAGCTTTAGGGCACAGCGCCTTAAGTAATAGGCTACATCAGGGATGGGCAACTTTCATGATGAGGAGGGCCACGTTTTTTCATCGCCACCATCGGAGGGCCACATGACCGCCCATATTGTTTGGAAGGAATAGAATCAATGCTCAATACTCTATTGGCTAACAGTATTACAATTACAGTATTACAGTATTACATAATTACAACGGATTGATTCAATAGTCGTTTGAAAAAATATATGGTCATTATTTTCCAAGTTAGCCCTATTGTTTTATCTATGGGCCGCATTGAGTGAGGAGGCGGGCCGCATGTGGCCCCCGGGCCTCCAGTTGCCCATCCCTGGGTTACATTGTCGTAGCAGCTCATTTATAACAGGGGCCGTGTCTCCGTGGGGCTGTCCCGGGATGAAGCACAGGCCAAAGCAGGAGGTCAGGTTCAGTGGCAGCGTATGATTGCGGCCTTATGTCCCAGCCAGGACGAAGAGGATAAGTGAGTAAGTGTCTCCATTAAGGTCATCAGATTCTCGTTGTACTGACGTTGCCATGTAAGGAATAACGGGCGACGAGGTGTCCCAATATCAAGGGAAATAATGGACGAGGTGAAGCGTTTTAACAGCCCGACAGTGCAGCCATCTCTACACTGTGCAACATCACATGCATCTGATATCGTCAGTTTACCAATGCAGTGGGAAAAAAGTAGAGATGCACCGGATCCTGATTTTTAGGATCCTGCCGGATACCGGATCCACTGCTTAAGATCCTGCCGGAACCAGAACCGGATACTGGATCCTACGAAAGGGTTGAAACACATAGCCTACTCGCACACGTGGGCCATTTTTATCACGTTGGCTCAAACTATTTTGACTGAAAAGCCTCGGCTACCGGATCCTGGATCCTGGAACCTGGAACCGGATCCGGATCCTGTGAAAAACCCTATTATCCTGCCAGATCCGGAACCGGATCTTGGATCCGGTGCATCTCTAGAAAAAAGACCACAAAGTGAAAAGGCAAATAGACGTACGTGGTGCACTGATAAGCTGGGTTATGTTAAGTAAGGGTTAACGTTCGGCGAGAAGGTCGCTACCGTGGAATAGCAGCACGACAGAGAGAATCTTTAGACCCCGACGCGGAGCGGAGGGGTCTTGTTCTCTCTGAAGTGCTGCTATTCCACAAAGCGACCGACTCGCCGAAAGTTAACCCGCTTATTATATGGATATACTTAAATGATTCACACATGCGGCGACATTTCTTTAGACCTATTTAATGTTAAGATTGTTGCTGCGCAAAACAAAACAGTGCCGTTGTGGAACACCGCTAGGCAACAGCTAGGTAGGCTAGCCAGGACAACAGGTGTTGTCTATCGCAGCAGCTGATTAGAGTGACAAAAGACCGGACCCCCTGCGGAGTGATATGAAACATTCGCTTTAGCCACTGACTTGTATACAGTCTTGTTGAAAAGTCGCTTTAGCAGTGAAAAGTCTTGTTGCCATTGACAGCGGTCTGTTATAGACCAACCCGTCCGTTATCGAAAAATAACAGACGTCCGAACGTTGGGGAGCCCCGTTGAAATGAATGGAGCATTCGACAGATGACGTCACAACCATATAATAACAGAGGACAGCATGTACAGTAAATGGTAATACAGTGGTAATGTTAAACTGTACACATCTTTTACCATCAATGATCAGAGGAAGGCGAACAGAGGTGAGTAAAATGGCGTTTAGATGGCGTTACACTTCACTAACAGGAGATAAGATATGGTGGCTACATGAAGAATAAAGGTTAGGAGGAAGATATGCACTGCCTGTGGTGAGAAATCGATTTGGATTGCATTATAAATCCTGGCAGGCGACCAGGGCAGCTATTTAATTCTATTGATCCAGACAGCAGATGTTCAAAGGGCTGAAAGACCAAAGAAACCGACACCCAAAAAGACTGGATTTATATCTTTTATAGGCCACATCTTATACAGCAACAGACTGTTTACTGTTAAAAAAAATGCCAGCTGCCTCAGAATTCCAAGTTAATAAAAATTCTTATTGTAAGTTGTATGAAGCTTTGAATTGCAGCTTTGGGTTCAAACAACACACACAACTCCACACAACTTATAATAAAGATTTAAATTAACTATTAAATTAATTCTGAATTAAATTAATTCTGAGGCAGCTGGTAAACTTGTTATTTCACGTTAAACCATGCAGTTACCATTGCAGTGTATAGCAGAATAAATGAACTGTAAGTTATCGTGACTTATCACTGATATCATTTCATCATTTTATTTACAGTGTATACAACTGCATAGCATGCAGCATCATACATACTACTTTACTTAGTGGTCAGATCATCTCTGTCCCCTTTTATGTGTCCCACCTAACTATCAACCATCTGTGACTTTCATTGTCATCACTGCAAATGTTCCACAGGGATTTCAGTCAAACTTGCATAAACAGGAAAAAGGAAAAAGTGGGCCAAGTGAGACCAGTCTGATGATGCAAGTGTGAATGTGTGTGTGTGTGTGTCTGTGTCTGTGGGTGTGTGTGTGTGTGTGCGTGTGCGTGTGTGTGTGCGTGTGTGTGTGTGTGTGCGTGTGTCTGTGTGCGAGCGCGTGTGAGCGCGTGTCTGGTTGTACGTGTGTGTGTGTGTGTGTGTGTGTGTGTGTGTGCGTGTGTGTGTGTGTGTGCGTGTGTCTGTGTGTATGTGTGTGTGTGTGTGTGTGCCCATGTCTAGGTGTACTAATGTTTGTGTGGGCATGTGTGTGTGTCTGTGTTGACGAAAGTGTCATCTATCATGGGGCGCTGCATGAAAAGCTACTGATTAGCGCAAATAGCAGGGGTTGGTAAATTTAGGCTCTTCAGTTTTTCTAAACCATCCAATGAGGACCCTGCTGCTTTTGTGCCGCTTGACGTCAATGATTCACACTCACCATGTAGCCTGCGTCTTTAAAAAGATGTTTAATGAGTTTACACACATTGATAACACGTTTTTATGTGTTTATGCGGCTCTCAATGACTTGAAATCCATATTGGGCTGTGTACCTAGACTGTGAATGACTACTACTACTAAGTGCAACTGCAATACAACTCCCATCCCACTCTCTTCCATTTAAAATATAAAACCATGACGTCGGCTGTGTTCATGGTGTAGTCGTGGCTAGAAATAAAGGCTTTCCAAGTATATGTATATGAAACACTGCCAGCATACAACCATGGGGTACTTTGACAGGACGTCACATCCACTTGGTCCTGCGAGTGAACTACCAAGGTGTATTTTTTTTCCTCCCCAACTGTCAAACCAGTAGCCTGGGAGCCAAGGTCAGCCCTCCACTCTGTACTTTAAGGTCCATTAAGGCCCTGTGTGTGCGCGTGCGTGTGTGTGTGTGTGTGTGACAGTGAAGGTGCACCTGTGGGATCTGATGGCCGTGGAGATGGCGAGAGCCAGCCATGGGCGGGGTCTTGACCGAGAAGGGCATCGCCATTCCCCATAGCGATCTGCCTCCATGCCTCTGCACATACCGGAAAGCCTTATTAATAAAGACAAGGCCAGCGGATGCCGCCGGTCCATAGGAGAGCGGGGAGAAGAACCCCCATAACCCCCCATCGCCCACTATAAATCTCTCTCTCTCGCCAATCTCTCTCTCTCTCTCTCTCTCTCTCTCTCTCTCTCTCTCTCTCTCTCTCGCCAATTTCTCTCTCTCTCTCTCTCTCTGTCCTCTCTCCTTTCTGTTTCTGTCACTGTGTCGTTCTGTCTTTGTCTGTCTGTCTGTCTGTCTGTCTGGTCTGTCTCTCTTTCTTTCACCCCCCTCTCTGTCTCTGTCTCTGTCTCTCTCTCTCTCTCTCTCTCTCTCTCTCTCTCTCTCTCTCTCTCTCTCTCTCTCTCTCTCTCTCTCAGTGTTATAAATCACTTGTGTCACTTTGAAACATGCTGATGCTGGCCCCTCCTTGGCCAAAGGCTACCATGCCAATGTTTCTTACGAAACTCCCTGACTAACTTTGGTAACTTCCTGTGACAGGAGACACAATAGACTAGACAGCATGGTAATGAATTTAAATACAATAATTATATGAAAAAATACCCAAGACTTCTATGATGAGACTTATGTTATGCAAGCTCTGGAATTTGTAGTGTTACTATGTTTATGTAAATGGCACAAAGAGCTGCATAATATTAGTAATTGAATTGCCACTTATGTATAATCATTATATATGTTCACTTGCTGCCACCTTATTAGTGATAGCCAGCAGTGCTAAAATAATAAATACAGCATGGCCTGAATGTCCTCTGGAATATTATATAGAGTATTGATTAAGTATTGCTAGATGTCAAGTATACAACTGCAATTATACAACACAAAGATGGCTATGAAGTGATTATTATGATAGGCCTAATATATTTCCTTACGCAAGGTTCATTTATAACATCATGAATATAGTGCGTACATAACTGTGACAACAAATGGAGGTGAATGGGTCCAGTGGTTCTCTATAATGAGGTTGTGAAGGGCCGCGGTTGTAAAATAATGATCTTACACGCACCATCATTTCAACACAAACATAACCATCAGCTCAATGAAGCAACAGCAAAGTTTAAATGTCAGCCCATTAAACAATGTCATTTGTTGGGTAGCTAGTTCCTAGCTGAGTAATGCTGCTGCTTTATGTTGGGAGTCCTCAGGGCCGGATTAATGCACTGGCTGGATATGGCTGCAGCCTAGGGCCCCCCCACCTGCAAGGGGGCCCCTGATTTACCAAAAGTGAAAATTTGCAGAATTATGACAACATGCAATATTGAAAAATGTATCTGTTGTGTTCAGTATAGTTGGTGGTCAAATTTGTTGTGAAATTTGCACTCCCGGGGCCCCCACAGCGCCCTGTAGATTAGGCACCCCAGGCCATCTTAATCTGGCCCTGGGAGCCTAACCACTGGCACAGTCGTAAATACCACAGAGTTGTGTGCTATATAGTCCATTCCCAACAGGCAGCATACCAGATCTACTGAGATAGAGTCCCCTGCAGTGTTAGAAATGTTCATTCGCTCATTAGTTTACTACATAGAGGGCAATGCGTTGTTTTTATCATAGCTCACTATGAAGAGTGAATGATTTTTCAGATTTAGTATGAGTTTCTTTTTTTAAATCACCATATACAGCCATTTCCAATTTAGCTTGCATCTATCTAGTACAATGATTATTTTTTAAAGGGCTGAACACTATTTATGGAACATCTAGCTCACAAAGCATTCATATTTTAACATTTGCTTTCTTTGCGTGTAAATGAGCATGTAAATAAATTGACAATAAAGCAGACTTGACTTGACTAAACACATTCACAAACCACAGCAGCGGTGGAAGACTAATGGGTCTCTGGTCGAAGCATGAATTTCATGGTCTGCTTAGGTCAATTATTTATTTTACTTTTTTTCTGTGAGCAAGTTGACACCATTTACCCCTAGCAAACAGACAGTAAATCACTACCAGTCCAGTACTATGCAGTTGAGAAACTTTGAGCAATTAACAAATGTAGGAAATGCTTTATTGGCCTAAAATGAGTATAGAAACCCAATTGGGGGCATTGATCCACTACAACGCAATGCAACCATCGCATCACTCTGCCCTATACATTCTGAATTCGAAGCAATTTTACTCCTCACAGCGTGGTGAGTATGTGATGCGATGCGATCGGCATTGGGACGTGTCCAAAACTTTGGGAATCTCCAGGTTCATGCACATTTTCTCCGCACCATGACCATATTGCAACTACCCAATAGCAGAGCGAAGTCAAGTAATAGGGGAACATGCTTCACATAGGCTATCATTAAAGCCCACAGTTGGCTGCGTTTGTGATGGCCCATTTCTGCTTTTGCTGTGCAGGGCGCATATGCATTTTGAACTATATTGAAACATATTGAAAAAATATCCAAAACTTTGCGAGCTCTGTAACTTACAGTCTTACAATGTTTATATAACTGGAACAGAGCTGTATAATATTTAACAATTGAGTTGCCACTTGTGTAATCATGTGTAATCATAACAAAGTGCACATGCGCGTTGCACAGCAAAAGCAGCAATGTGTCATCACGAATGTGGCCATTGAAGCGTCTTCTGGTACAACAGAGACACATTTTGTGTTACGAAGACATGATGGTTGCGCTGTGTTGTATGTAGTGGATCGACACCCTTACTCTAAATTATTTCAGAAGAAATAGAAAATGAATGTCATTTCTTCCTTTTTTTTTCTTTTTTGTGTCTTTAAGACTTTATTTGATAGGACAGTGTGAGAGGTGGACAGGAAGCGAATTGGGAGAGAGACGGGGAGGGGTCGCAAAGGACCCGGGACAGGAATCGAACCCGGGTTAGCCGCATATCAGGCGAGTGCCCCACCGGTTGGCCACGGCAGGGCCGGAAAAGGAATGCTGTTTCATGTCATGTAGACACAGCCATAAGGAAGGCCAGAGCCTTTGGGGACTTGAGGAATGATTTTATGGTTTTACGCTCCATCTTTTCATTGTCAAATTTTCCCATGTCCTCATATAGTATTTATTCCACCACATGTGTTCTGTCTGGATCCATCCATCCTGTCATCACTGGGGGCTCCTCACTGGTCCTGCTCGAGTTACACCGCCTTCCCTCTTTGGTTATACCTTATTGCTCACAGAGTGGCTCTGCCTTCGGAGTTATCATGTATGTAGTTATCAGGCCAGAATGGAGCCCTGATGTTGAATGACAGATCCATGGAGACCGAGTGCCTACTTTTCTGGGCTTACAGATATTACAGCTAAGTGTTCGTGTGTGTGTGTGTGTGTGTGTGTGTGTGTGTGTGTGTGTGTGTGTGTGTGTGTGTGTGTGTGTGTGTGTGTGTGTGTGTGTGTGTGTGTGTGTGTGTGTCTGTGTGTGTGTGTGTTTATATGTGCATATCTGTGTGTGTGTATGCGCATGTCTGTGTGCGTGCTGGGAAGTTCAATTGCTTGAATGCCAACCCATTGCAACCCACCTCCACTACCCCACCCCATCTCCACTGCACCCGAGCAGCTACACCCCCACCCATACCCCCACCTCTAACCCCACGCGTTTGAACAGTGTGCATTAATCAAAGATAACTGCTGTGGCCGCCGGGGACCCATTCCAGGCTTCACAAGACTGCCCTGCAGCCTGCGTCTCTCCACACTGCAGAGCGTGCCTTGCCTTGCCACAGCCCATAACCCTAACACTGAGTCACCAGGTTAAACACGGAACTGCCGCCAGCCAGTGCATTAATAGTACATAGGCCCTGTCGAGTCAGACAGTGCATTAGTACATAGGCCCTGTCGAGTCAGACAGCGCAATAGTACATAGGCCCTGTCGAGTCAGACAGCGCATTAGTACCCTAGCATATAGTAGCCCAGTCATGTAGTGTTGTATCATTCGTGAACGAATCGATTCTTTTGAACGGCTCCTACAAAATGCTATCTTCTTGACACTGAATAAATAATTAAAGAACGTTCAACAGAAACAGTTTTTTTAACGGTTGCTAACTGGCTAACGACTACGCTTTTGAGAAACACACCCCAGTATTTTTAGTCCTACACTGCAAACTGTCCATATAAAGCCATGACAACATGCCACAGTACTAACGCCCATAGGGGAGAGTGTTAGTTAGGGCCTGAGTTATGGCTACGTTACCAGCTTATATGCAAAGACATTCTGTGCAAAATGTATGATACAGTAGGCCTACGTTGCAGATGTAGGATGACTTGTCAGAACAACGGAAACAGTACTGTGAACATTGGCTGTGATGATCAGATATTGCAGGTGCACACAGCTACTCAGCCCTGCAGTAATGAGTCTGTTGGCTGTGGCTACTGAGACTGGCACTGGCAGTTTGGAAGCGAGAGCTGACTGGATCTCAGGCCAACTGTTTACTTTCCATTAGTCCAGCAATGGAGGCAATTTGCAGAGCTGGACTGCAGAATGTGATCATCTGTGGAACTTGGTTGAAACAACCCAAAACAAACCAGCACTGTTTCTGACAAAAAAATGTTTTAACATCTTATTAAATTAAACAAAGTATTATGAAATATAGTAATGATAACAATATACTATATATTATTAAATTGTTAAAAGATTGTACAGATTCCCATTGTGATCCTGTAGTAATTTAAAATAAGGTATGTCACATGAAAACACTTTCCTATACAGATATCCATATTGGTTAGGCCTGGTTCTGTTAGTTCTCTTTTGTGATCATCTGCATCTTTTTTGCATCTTTTATCTTTCATCTTCTCTCTCTGTCTCTCTCTGTCTCTCTGTCTCTTTCTCTCTCTGTCTCTCTCTCTCTCTCTGTCTCTTTCTCTCTCTGTCTCTCTCTCTCTCTCCTACTTCAGTCCTTTACTTCCTCAGTGGAATAATGAGTCACCAATGCTGCCATTAGTGTTGCCGTGGCAATCAGTATCTTTAATGGACACACACAGCCATGAAGCCATCGTAATGAAATGGCTAAAGTAAAGAAAAAGCATTTGCAGTACGCTTTCATTTATCTTAAAAAAAGACCCCCGAAATACTTTGAGGAGAGTGTTTCATGAATGACTACTGAAGGACTCATATTCATGTTGTCCTTTCATCTACCACCAATCCCTCCTAGTGCCGGTGACAATATAGGTGGTAATTAATGACACTGCTCTCGTGTTGCTATGCCAGTCTGCCTGTTTCCGCTCCATGGACTTGTTCAGCGTGTACTGTATCAGGAAAGCAGAATGTTATCAAAAGTAGTATTGCTGCAAGCAAAATACTGGGCAGGGATTTTATTGTTCAACATGTTTTGTTTGGATGCTGGAAACATACAGCAAACACAAACAAGATCCTTTGTATTCCCTCTTTGGCTCGAACATGTGGCGCTTCAAAACCACGTTTTTAAGTTCATTTGTCTGATGAGCAACTCCTGTCATTGTTGAGTGTACACATTTGAAACACACTTGTTTGAAAGTAGTTCATTCTGAAAGGACAGTTCATTAACAAGCATTTTAAGAGACAAAACCAGACTCTGCCATAACAACTGTGTCATATAACAACTCTGTCATAACAACTGTGACAGCTAATGAGTGACACGGTTGGCGGAGGCGTAACACAGTTGACAGACATTTTTAGAGTATTTGGCTAAATAACTGCAGACGTCAGAGCTTTCATCACAAGACCTTAATAAATTCATATTTTTATAGGCTGTATCTGTATGCTTATAAACATAATTTCTAAATCAGGTTCTTAGCAATATGTTGAAAACAGTTGACAGACAAGTAATCCTCTGTAACACCATAAAAAGTACGAATTAAAATACTGAAGAGGTCAACTCAAAACTTGGTAAAACAAAGGTTAAAATCCTTTATTTTGAAAAGATAATGCCTACATGTTTCGACTGCAATGTGTATATGTTATCCCTTCAAAATAAAGTAGGCCTACTCTCTCTGTCTGTATATGGGTTGGTTAAGTTAGAGCATTCTGTCTACGTAGGTGGTGTGTGACGTGTATTATGACGAGACTACTTCTGTAAATTATTAAATGGGATATGAATTATTTTGGGCGATGCCTCAGGAATTCTCGGGAGGCCCACCTCAGTGTATCTAATGGCTCGTGTAGAAATGTACTGTGACAGGACGTCAGAGATATAGTGAGGGGCTACATCCTTTAAACACTAAAAAGGCTTCCTACCTTAAGCCGGGCTAGCCAGGCCGCGCCCTCCTAGTGACGCAACACCTTCGTCGTTGCTACTAGTCAGGTCAAGAGCAATGCAAGTACTTTCTGAGCTCCGGAGAACTTGGGAACACCACGACCCACTTTGTTAGGAAGCAATCAACATTGAGCAGCTCCAATGGTCCTGGGTAGAGGCGTGTTTAAAGCAGTGACGTGGTTTAACCAGAGACGTTCTATTGGGACTAAGGAAATGTTTGGTTTAAACTTTAGCACAGCCTTTTCTGACCTCTACCAGTAGCAAACCAAGGGAGGTGGGTCAACCATGCCTTTTGAGAAACGTTAATTTTTATGCTCTAGCTCAGACCAAGTCTTGAAGTGATTTGAAAGTCGATGATAATCAGGCTAAAGCCCGGCATACACTGTGTGATATTTCCAGTCATGGGTATCCACACTGTACGAGGGAATCGCAGGGTTTAAAAGTTCACATCTCACGACTCATGTCCTCACTATATGAGCCAAGGGTGGGATGTGAGCAGAATGCTCACACTGTGCGACACGGCAGGCCTGTTTTCCAGAACTACAGATGACAAAAACGATGAGGGGAAATGCGTACCTGAGGTGGAATGAGGAGGTGAGGTGAAATCACTTGTTGTTACCTCATGTACACTACACGATGCATGACTCATGATTGACCTCCAATTGATCATCTTGGATTGCTAGATATTGGGTCCGTTCGAAACGGCAAAGGCAGCTGTCCTTCCAGTGAGCTAACTAGACATGGAGTCATGAAGTGTGCATCGAAACAAAATTGCTTTATTTCCTCCTTTGGCAGTTCACTGCATTTGTGGGCATAACAGGGATATTTGAGGGCAGCATCAGATGCTGACTTGTGCTGCCTTATACCCAAAATGCTGTGCGCCACCTCCCTCTCAATGGGAAAACTTAAAAACAAGCATGACTACTACCCAAGCTACTACCTTATCATACTCTTTATTCTGAAACTTATGTAGATATTGAGAGTCGAAGGGATAAATCATCAGAGTAGTATCTAAATATGCTGTCGTTAGATTTATTTATAGCCTATTTTACGATTCCGCCGTCTGACGGCCATTGACCCCTCAGATAGCCTGCGTTAGCTAAGCGCTAACGTGATGAACGTAACTCCCGCCGTGGAATCGCCCTAAGATCAAATGTGCAGGTCAGTTGACAGGTTGGCTGAGGTTAACCTTGTGTTAACACACAAAACACACAAACAAATCTCTCTCGCCCACGAATACATTTGGCCCAAGTGTCTCACATTACCCTACTTTGATGCCCCTGCAACCACATAATATACCTCACCTTTCATCTTTCATCTTTCAATGTTTTGAAATACTTTATTTTAGTATGCTATGCCACTAACTAACAATAGAGAAACTTGAAAAACGTGTTTTGTTTGTACCGATTCTCCCACAAATCACTCATACCCTTATTTAAAGAAAGAAAGGAATGAAGGAAGGACAAGGAAGGAAGGAAGGAAGGAAGGAAGGAAGGAAGGAAGGAAGGAAGGGAGAAAGACTGCATCAGTGACCCTAAAGGATATGTTGTTGTGTATATTTCATTGTTTTGTAAAACAAATGAGCTCGGCAGTAGTGAAGGCAGCTCCCTGTCACCAGCATGATAATCATCATTAACAGCCAGCTGGGATTTCCCCACATTTACCCCCAAAAATAAACCACAATTATAAAGCAACTCTATTGTAGGCCTAATGGAAATTACATTTTGGAAGACTCTGTTTGTGTTGTTCACTGGAATAGTCTCCAGGGGTAGAGCAAGGCAGGCAGGGTATTTGCCACTAGGCCAAGGGCCCTCTCTCGTATTGGTTGTGGGGGCCCTATTTTGACCATGGCAGGCTGTATGGTGGTAGCCTGGCGATGCCATCGTATGTACTCCACCCAAAGATTTTGGCTCCGCACATCGTCTGGCAAAAGCCTCCAGCTCGGTTCTCTCAGCGTTTAGCCAATCAGCAAACAGTTGAGAGTGGTGACGCAGAACTCACCCGCGAAGTCCGTTACTGATTGGTTAAGGTAACTATATTCATACTTTCGTTTTGTTATTTGTATGCTTTTGCGACGCTATATCATAACAGTCATGCTAATAAAGCACAATACAGATTTTAATTTGAATTCGGAACTCCAATGAATTTAAATGGCAGACTAAGATCAGACCATCTCCCACCCTCCACGGAGCCGGAGTCCTCTTGGCTTTTGCCAGACTGTTTGACAGAGTCAACAGTCGGCTTTTCGCCCAGGCTAGTATGGTGGGCCGGCTTTAACAAACACGCACAAACACGCACACGTACATACACACACACACACGTGCGTACACACGCATACACACACACACACACACACACACACACACACACACACACACACATATATATACACACACGCACACACACACACCTACACACACACACACCTACACACGCACACACACACACACACACACACACACACACACACACACACACACACACACACACACGCACACACATATACACACACGCACACACACACCTACACACACACACACACGCACAATCCCCCTACTCCCTGCCAACAGTGGGCTGAGTCAGCATGCGTTGGATGGGTTGGGCTTATAGGGCTACGGGCCCCCACTCTCTCTAAAGCCCACATTATGGCTATCCCATGGCAGGCCAGGTCTGGCTCGTGAGTTATGGCATAAAAATTCAATTCTGGAGCTGGGGTGTATGTGCCTGCCTGCCAGAGTTTTCAGTTTTTTTCCCCTCCCTCTATTTTTATACTCTCCGTCAGGGCCGCTGACAAGTTTGGCTGGGCCTGGGACAAAGACATCTGAAAGGGCCCCCAAACCCAATACATACAATGTAATGAGGATCCAATTCATGGGCCCGGGACAAGTGACCCTTTTGCCCCCCCTGTCAGCTTCCCTGCCCTTTGTTGCTCTGTTTCCCTCCCTGCAGGCTGTTGCTGAATTGAATTTCAACGTCTGCCTTCGCTCATTTCGCACTGTGTCAGTCATACATGGGTGGGTTAGGGCTCATATCAGCATTTGCTAATTACAGTAGGGGCAGATTCATTGTGCAAAGCAATGCTCTGTTTTTTCCACAAGCGCTCGCCTGGTTTACTGTGATAGACACTCCGAAACAACCATACATCCCCTCTCACATCCCCCCCCACCCCTACACACCCCATTTGCTGTGATAGACACTCAGAAACAACCTAACCCTCCTTCTCCTATCAGACCCCCCCCCTCCACACACACACACACACACACACACACGCACACACACACACCACAGCCACGAGCCTCTGTCTGTCTGATGCTGCAAAAAATTCCCCCACTACAGAGGGTATGAAATATGAATGTGACAACAGAAAAGACCCTAGCCTAGCTAGTCTTTCCTTACATAAGGCACGCACACGGCTGGACTGGGGGAGAAATAGGGCCCGGGAACTTTTGGCTTCAAAGGGCCCCTCATAATTAGTAGCGCAGACCTAACTCACCGGTGGGCCCCGCACCTTCGTGGGCACCTATTTTCAGAAAAAAAAACAGAGGGTGCGGGGCCAACTGGGAAATGTCCACTATGCCAGATGGCCGGTCCAGTCCTGTGCACACAAGCATGTAAGCAGAGGCAGAATTCATAAACTCAGATGGCTGCTCAGAGGCTGTTTCAGATGCCATATCCTGTGGTCAGAAGGTTAATGGGAAGAGAGGATAATGGCATCAGTTAATATAGTGTCTAAAGTGTTTAGAACGTGCCCAAGCCAACACTTTCGTTAATGAATCATAATAACTTGCCAACAGTTTTTATAAGGAAACACTTTAGAAATCAGCTCAAGGTTTCAAGGGCACAAGGATGCAATAATTATATGGGACTTAAGGGTTTAATTTTGTTCTGGGCATGCCTTTATTGGACACTGGACAAGACAGTTTAGGAAAGTAACGGGCGAGAGAGAGATGGAAGGACCGAGAAATTGCCTCGGCCAGGAAATAGAAACAGAAACAGAATAGAACAGAAAAGTCAGTCTCTGCTATGATATGAAAAAGACTGCACTGTTCTGTGTTTAGCTCTGTACAATAGTTATCTTCCACACACCGCGCTCTTCCGTCTTGTTGGTGCGTCTCTGCAGTAATCAAGTAATTAGGGAATAGATCACGCTCAGTTTTTTCTTCTTCCTTTTTCTTTCCTTATTATTCATACATTGTCGGGTCAGACAGACGAAATGTTGTTTCCTATTGTTCAGTAATTTTAAGTAGATTATTGAGATGTGGCTGTTATGTGACTATGTGACTTATGTGATATTACCACATTGTTTGCAGATCAATCCGTTTATTGCACTTTACTGTATATTTTACTATATTGAGGTGTACTTAAAGATCAGAGGGTTCCAAGTTTATATCCCACATGTAACATCTTGTTTTATAGTTTGTTGCACTGCACCTATTTACAGTAATGTATCAGAGACAGGAAAATAATGTGTAACTGCATGACTGCTGAAGTTGGTGCCTAACAACTCGACATGCAAGACATTCACCCATCATTTCATGCATAGTTGCAGCCGTGACCTGATGGTTACAGAGGTGGTCAGAGTGTTGCAGGTCCAAATCTCACCCTTACCTCTCCCTACACCACCATCCATGGCTGAAGTGCCCTTGAGCAAGGCACCCAACCCCACATTGCTTCCAGGGACTGTAACAATACCCTGTAAATAACTAAGTCACTTAGATAAATGTGCCAGCTGAGTATAATGTAATAATAATAATGTAAGTAATTGTCTCCAAATAATGGAATTTCTTCTTTTGTATAAGTCTGATGGCTGTAGTGGCTGTAGTTAATGGTGGATAGGCTTCACTACAACCGCGCCTCTGTTTTTCCTATTTTTCATTTGTATTGAGTGCACTTCCCAAAACCCTCAGAAGGAAAATGGCCTCTTTCGGGTAAGACAATATGCGTCATTTCAGATAGTTCAAAAGTTTTTCATTTTCCCTCGGTCAATACCATTTTTCTTAGTCTTAAGTGTTGGTGATTAACAACATGACGTTCAAGCTATCTGCCCATTATTTCACCCATTTCCATAATTGCTTCCAAATAATGGCAAATGCAATATTGCGCATAGGCTATGCTTTTGCCTTTGGCTAAATGTATGTATGAGTGTGCTATATGGTTAATATATGTGAAATTAAATGTGTAATGTATTGTGTATTCTGTATAATGTTTCATTCTGAATTTGAGCTTAATAAATCTTTTATGCACAGAGAAAAATGGAGGAAGATGCTCATTTGAAGAGCTCTTTTCCAAAATGAGATATATCCATTTTATAGAATGTTGGGAAATTGACATTTTTGTATTGGGCATTCCATTGAAATGCATTGCAAAATGCATTTTTATAGAGGTTTTAAAGTATGTTCTCAAGATATTTGAATGGAAAGAATTCACACATAGATGATAGGACATCATAACAGTCAATTCCAATATTAAAATGCAAAAAGTCAAAAATGGTGGATATAGCGCTTTGGAAAAGAGCTCTTCATATATTACCTGTGGACAAGGGACAGATTACCACACGGACCAAGGGGGCCCTGAAGTTCTAGCCTCTTTTGCATTCTCATAATGCCGTAGCCCCTTAATGCACGCCGTACCTCCTGTGGCACGCTGTAATAGACATTGAAAGTTAACTACTATAGTACTACACTACTATGACAATGCACAGGGCCTTTAGTAATACATTACGACTTGGTCATTGCCATTGTGGTAACAGCTAATTTATAATGCCGTGTCGAGTTAAAATCACACTATTAACAACTGTATTGTCACATTTTCTTAGGGGGCAAGTTCTTAGGGGACACCCCACCCCACCACATCCCCTGACAGCATAGACTCACACGTGGCCTAAAAACCTTTGAGAGTACATTAAGCATAAAACCCTGAATTGTTTCGAAAACTAGCCGCAGGGG
>NC_085861.1:12932826-12980326 GCF_034702125.1 Engraulis encrasicolus
GGGATACTACGGCGGCATACATCGGACCCGTCTGCTTCGCCTACATGGCGACGGCGAAAGAGGTGCTCCAGAATTAGGAAGAGAGGCAAACGATGGGGGGTGGCGTCGAAAACACGGCTTGCAGCCAACCCAACTCGTCCAGCAATACCATCAATTCTCTTGGCAAACGTAAGATCTATGGACAATAAGATGGATGACATACGGCTACTAAGATCAGCGAACAAAACTGTGAGGAACTGCTGTGTAACCGTGTTTACAGAATCATGGCTGAACGACGGCATACCGGACTCGGCTTTACAACTGGAGCAACTTACGTGCCACCGAGCGGACAGAGCCCTTGCAGAGAAAAAATGAGGGGAGGAATATGTGTTTACACACATGATGCTTGGTGCAAAAATGCTACGGTGGTACAGAGACACTGCTCTCCACTAGTGGAGTTCATGATCATCAAGTGCCGACCCTTCTATCTACCAAGAGAAATATCCGCCATTCTACTGGTCGCAGTTTACCTCGCTCCTAGCAATACCACCAGCGCCAGAAGCGAGGCACTGAACGAGCTGCATCGGGGAATCAGTGAACAACAAGATGCACACCCAGATGCCTTCACAGTGGTCATGGGAGATTTCAACCACGGAAATCTCAAAACAGTTCTTCCAAAATTTCACCAACATGTTAACTTTCCAACAAGAGGACAAAACACCCTGGACTTTGTTTATACCCCCAAAACAAGGAGCATACAAGGCAAAGCCCATCCCCCACATCGGCCTATCAGACCACCTAACGATTCTGCTACTGCCAGCCTACAGACAAAAGGTAAAACTCACCAAACCAGCTCTGAAGGAGGTGAGAAAATGGCCAGAGGGATCCGTGTCACGACTACAAGACTGCTTTGAAACCACAGATTGGGACATGTTCAAAACAGCTGCCACCCACAGCAACCACATTGACATTGAGGAGTACACAGACACTGTGACCTCCTACATCACAAAATGCATTGATGATGTTACAGAAATAAAACGCATCACCACCAGAGCCAACCAGAAGCCATGGTTCACAGGAGACGTTCACAGACTGCTGAGGGCCAGAGACAAAGCCTTCAGAGCAGGAGACGTAGCTGGCCTAAAAGCAGCAAGAGCAAACCTGTCCCAGGGCATCAGGAAAGCAAAAAAGGAATACTCGGACAAAATAACAACACACTTCAAAGACAGCAGAGATGCACAGAGCCTGTGGCAGGGCATACAGGCCATCACGGACTATAAGCCCGCACCACGAAGCTGTGACAACAACACCTCTCTGCTAAACGACCTGAACAGTTTCTTTGCCCGTTTTGAAGCACAAAATGACACTCATCCACAGAAAACTCCCCCTCCCCCCCATGATCAACCCCTGTACCTGTCCTCTGCCAGTGTGAAGAGGACACTGGCCACCATCAACCCACGCAAAGCAGCTGGCCCAGACAACATACCTGGCCGAGTGTTGAAGGATTGTGCAGAAGAGCTGAAGGATGTCTTCACAGACATCTTTAACATCTCTCTGGAGCAAGCAGTCATCCCATCACTTTTCAAAGCTGCTACCATCATACCCGTGCCGAAGAAATCATCACCATCATGCTTCAATGACTACCGTCCTGTAGCACTGACGCCCATAATCATGAAGTGCTTCGAACGGCTAGTCCTGTCACACATCAAAGCCACCCTACCCCCCACCCTGGACCCCTACCAGTTCGCATACCGAGCCAAGCGATCCACGGAGGATGCAATCTGCTCTGCCCTCCATCCAGCCCTCACCCACTTGGACAATAAAGACTCATATGTGAGAATGCTGTTCATTGACTTCAGCTCAGCATTCAATACCATAATACCACAACAACTCATCAGAAAACTGGACAAACTAGGTTTCAGCACCTCCCTCTGCAACTGGCTGCTGGACTTCCTGATGCAGAGACCACAAGCAGTACGGGTAGGGAATAACACCTCAAGCACCCTGACCCTGAGCACGGGGGCTCCGCAAGGTTGTGTTCTCAGCCCCCTGCTGTTCACGCTGCTGACACATGACTGCACAACGACCCACAGCACTAACCATCTAGTGAAGTTTGCGGATGATACAACACTGGTGGGCCTCATCACTAAGGGCGATGAGACCCACTACAGAGAAGAAGTAGACCTGCTGGCCAGATGGTGCAAAGACAACAACCTCCTGCTGAATGTCAACAAGACCAAGGAGATTGTTGTCAACTTTCAGAGGGTCCAAAAACAACTGCCACCACTGACCATCGACGGTGATGCTGTGGAGAGAGTGAGCAGCACCAAGTTCCTTGGAGTGCACATCAGCGACGACCTCTCTTGGACCACCAACACTACATCACTGGCGAAGAAGGCCCATCAGCGTCTCTACTTCTTGCGCAAACTAAAGAAGGCAAGTGCTACACCCTCCATCATGACAACATTCTACAGAGGAACCATAGAGAGCGTCGTGTCCAGCTGCATCACAGTGTGGGGAGGAAGCTGCACGGAGAAAAACAGGAAGACACTCCAGCGTGTTGTGAACACAGCGAAGAAGATCATTGGAGTACCACTCCCCTCCCTGCAGGACATTTACACCGCACGCCTCACCCGAAAAGCACTGATGATCATCAAAGACACAAGCCACCCTGCACACAAACTGTTCAGCCTCCTGCCCTCTGGAAAGAGGTACAGGCGCCTCCGTTCCCGTACCACCAGGCTTGCAAGCAGCACGATGCATCAAGCAATCAAGATACTGAACACTCAACCCACTCTCCCTTCACTGTCAGCCTCTAGCCAGCCAGGCCACTGACAACGCTCCCCCCCCTCATCCCCACCACCATAACTGCGACTGAACATTCCACCTGCACTACTACATCTGTGACTGAACTTTCAACCTGCACTAACTCAAAACATACACATGCACACACACACACACACACACACACACACACACACACACACACACACACACACACACACACACACACACACACACACACACACACACACACACAAGCACACTGCACTTTCTGCACTAAACCCAAACATACACACACTGACACACAACTCATACTCACACACATACACACACACACACACACACACACACACACATACACAGGTACACACACACAGACGCACACCGCACTTTCTACCTGCACTAAACACACACACACACACACACACACACACACACACACACACACACACACGCACACACGCACACAAAACACATACAAACACACACACACACATACTGCTGCTGGTGTATTTAATAAAAACCTTTTTTTAATTATTTATTTCTTCAAATGCTACTATTACTATGTCAGAACGCTATAAAGGACTTTTAGAAAAAAGAACAACAAAATACCTCCTCTTAATGTATGTTCTCTACAAGTCTTCTGTTGTCCAGTCTTGCACTTTAAATGTCTGTATGAGCAATGTCTACGTCCATACTGTCTATGTCCATGTATGAGTACTGTCTATGTCTATACTGTCTATGTCCTTACCTAGATTAGTCTATGTCTGCATGGGAGAGCAAGAAACGCAATTTCAAATTCTTTGTATGACCAGTGCATGTAAAGAAATTGACAATAAACTTGACTTGACTTGACTTGACTTGAAACTACCAATTATGGTAATATTGCTTATTATGTTATGTTAATGTGATATAATTAAATATATATTTTTATATTGTTTCTAAACTGAAGCAGGTTAGCTGATATGATACTATACAAACTATCTTAAAAATGCTAATTATGGTACAAAATGAAATGATTAACTACGACTCTAGTCTTACTCAACAAAAGTAGGTTAACAAAGATACTAATAAGGTTAATTATTTTAAGATGTTTTATTGGACTGTCTGTTAGGCTATTTCAGTTTTCAATGCTATATGCAGTAGCTCAGAGTAGATGGTTTATGCTAAATATGCTAGCACTCAGCACACACAGCATTTTTAGCATTTTCTGTGGGAATGCAGTCTCGTTATAACTTAGGAAATTCCATGCTGCCTTGTCCAATTGTTCCAATGTGAAAGACCTCATGGAAACACTATACTTGTGTGCAGTTTGTACCATTGTACCAAATTAAATGAACTTCTGACAACATCTGAACATCAAATATTATCTTATTGTGATGCATTGTAAAATACATTGTACAATTTATTTGATTTATTTTTTTATTTTATTATTTATTTGAAATAGGCCTATATTTAATGGTTTAAAGGCCTACGTGTAATGGTTTTGCATGCGCCGCGGCGTCCGCCGCGTCCACGTCCGCCGCCGCGTAAGGTCTTTCGTGTTAACGCGATAACTTTTGAACGGATGCTTGGATTTGTCCCAGATTTTTTGGGTGAATGCTCTACGGCAGGTTCATGAACTGATTCGAGTTTGGAGGTCAACACTTTCAAGATGGCTGAATTCAAGATGGCCGAATTTTTGTTTGGCCCATAACTTCTGACTGGGTGGATGGATTTCTCCCAGATTTGGTGTGTTAATGCTCTAGGGTGGGTTCATGAACTTATTCGAGTTTGGAGGCCAACACTTTCAAGATGGCTGAATTCAAGATGGCCGATTTTTTGTTTGGCTCATAACTTCTGACCAGTCGGATGGATTTGTCCCAGATTTGGTGTGTTAATGCTCTAGGGTAGGTTCATGAACTGATTTGAGTTTGGAGGTCAACAGTTTCAAAATGGCGGAATTTTTATTTGGCCCATAACTTCTGACTGGGTGGATTGATTTGCCCGGTACTACCTTATTTTAACAGTTCACCATTTCAGTGAATCTACCATATTATTTAGGTACAGTGTAACAATATTTAATACCATGTAATACTAGTGTAATACCAGTGTAACAATATGCAATACCAGGTACAGTGTAGTAACCAATGTACAATATTTAATACCATGTAATACTAGTGTAATACCAGTGTAACAATATACAATACCATGTAATACCACTTACACAAAAATACATGATGTGGTACAAAATTGGTACATGGTGTTACACTGGTATTACATGGTATTAAATATTGTTACAATGGTTATTACACTGTACCTAATGTGGTATATTCACTGTAATAGTGAACCATTAAAACAGTGTTACCATTTGCCCCATTTTTTGCTTCATTTTCACAATAGTCATTTGGTTTTAAGCCTATGCACGTCATTGATCTATGTATAGATATTAAATATATTTCTTTAATATTTTGTATTTATCATATACGTTTATGAAAAGGTGGACGGGAGTGGTAGGAATGATGGGGGACTGGAAGCGTTGCGTTTCGGGGATATACCTTAAGCAGTCGAAGGCGACTGCACAGGCAGTCTAGTTTACATTTGAGATTGAAGTGGATTAAGAGAATAGATTCATTAGAATAGAAGGGACTGTTTTCCAGCAGGGGCCATTTTACTATTTTGCTTGAAAATAAAAATAGAACACACTGAAAAGAGTCCTCACAGGAAGCACAAGAGTCCTCATAGGAAGCACAAGTCCCTTTTCAGTTTTTGTGGGTATATCAAACAGTTCGGTCCGGTTCGACGTATTCAGACCTAAAGGTCTTGGCCTTAGCTGAGGCTGCCTCCTTGTCTGATGGTGACTCTGCCTATGTCTCTGATGTTGATCCTGCCCCTGTCCCTGATGGTGACCCTGTCTCTGTCCCTGATGGTAACCCTGCCTCTGCCCCTGATGGTGACCCTGCCTCTGTTCCTGATGGTGACCCTGCCTCTACTCCGGATGTTGATCCTGCCTCTGTTCCTGATGGTGACCCTGCCTCTGTCCCTGATGGTGACCCTGTCTCTGTCTCTGATGTTGATGATGCCTCTACCCCTGGTGCTGAAAAACCCATGTGTCATGGAGCTCCCTATTAACCTTCAGAGGTTTTACAGAAATGTATTGGTTTTGTCCTTGAACAAGATATGACCATGCTTGGGGCATTTAAAGTGATGGTTCGGAGTAGTTTTCTGCCATGGTGCTGAAGCTGCCTCCTTGTCTGATGGTGACTCAGTCTATGTCCCTGATGTTGATCCTGCCTCTGCCCCTGATGGCAAAGCTTTAGCAGGACAGAATCTATTCAGCTTGAGTTGATAATAATAAACTCCAGCACTATTTCCAAACTTCCAAATGCTTAGTTTGGTGAATAGAGACCATATTTGTACTACTGTAGAAGTTTGGTGTCATGACATGTTAATTTTCTGAGGTAGGTTTGGAGATGTATGTGAATGCCCAATAGCACTTAAGCCAAGCTATTCGGAATAGCCATACAATAACTCTGTAACTCTGCTAATGTTCGCCCAAGCCAGAAAACACTTTGGGTGGACTACTGGATGGATGTCACGGTTCAAATGGCATTAGGGTGAATCTACTCTGAACCATCGCTTTAGTGTCACACCTGATCCGTCAGCTGTGCACCATGTTTAATAAAAAAAAATATATGAGATGCTCTTGTGGAGAGCCTACTTGAAGGCGACTGTGGAGGTGACATATCAATAAGCATCATGAAGCTGTACAAGGCTGCTGGACGCAGCAGCCTTCTCAGCACACGACTGAAAGGCTTATTATGCGAGAACAGCCAATGGATGAAAGCGTGGATACTTCTTAGTCATGTAGGCTACGGAATTTACAAGATCAAGGACATTTACTGGAAAAAGTAACGTCAGTATTACAGTATGTGGATGTTATTCTACCTTATGTTTATGTTGAGTATGCATATTTTGTTTGTTTACATTTTTTACATTTAAAAGCAAGATCACAGCACACTCCAACACTTCAGCCATGATATGTATGGAAAGTAATGCCAATTTTATGTTGAACTCATTTTACCTAATGTTTATGTTGAGGATGCTACAGTATGTGTGTGTGTTTTACATTTCAATATGATGAAAAGTATTCTGGTAAAATAGAATTTTATACAGAATAGCAGTCTGTCATTTTAATTAACATTATTTTTGTATAACAAACAAAAGACATTTAATTTCACTATTTGTGTAGTTCATGTATGAAATTTGCAGTTCAAATGTTTGCATTAAAGGAATTGAAATTTTGAATACTGTAGGCTATGTATTTGTCATTATTATAATAGCTAAAAACTTCGTAGTTAGACAATTGGATTGAACACATAGGAAATGCAGAGGATAAGGATAGATTGCATTCTCACAGAAAATGCTGGAAGCGGGCTTGCCTTTTGGGGCAGAGATGAAACAAAGTACTATTGAGAAAACAAAGCTAAAAGAAATGTTGGAAAAAATCCATCCACCCAGTCAGAAGTTATGGGCCAAACAATTCAGCCATCTTGGATTCAGCCATCTTGAAAGTGTTGTAGCTCTGCGTTTTGGGGATATACTAAATGACATACACGGTATTTTAAGTTGGCTAAGGAACACTGCATGATATAATTTTGAAAATCAACATGGGTCCGAGTGGGATTCGAACTCACAACCTCCATATCTGTAATCCAGGACCTTTGCCATTGATACTAAATGACATACATGGTATTTGAAGTTGGCTAAGGAACACTGCATATATAATTTTGAAAATCAACATGGGTTCGAGTGGGATTCGAACTCCCAACCTCCATATCTCTAATCCAGCACATTTGTCATTGATACTAAATGACATACATGGTATTTTTTTAAATTGGATAAGGAACACTGCATATGATATAATTTTGAAAATCAACATGAGTCCGAGTGGGATTCAAGCTCCCAACCTCCATATTGCAGGACTATTACCATTGGGCCAAGCAGCTGCCTATGAAAAGCATTACAGCAAGACAATATCACATTGCATTGAAGAGCTGAACAATAGACTTCTAGAACTACAGAGCAGTTGCTCGTTAAGAATAGAAAGTTGAGAGAAAGTGACAGTTGAGATGGAACCCTATATTGGCTGCACCTGTTCTGATTGACTGAATGGCAGTTAGTATGGTGCTCTAAGGCAGAGGGCAGAATCAGAAACAGTTTTTTTGTCTTTAGCTTGATGTTGCTAAAAAAACTAAAAGGAATTGGCACGTGTCCTGCTTACAGATCGGAGTCATACGTTTGATCTCTCTAACAGTCTCTGAATGAAGTTTATAGGTTAAACGGTTCAGTCACAAATAGACCTCTTGTGGGACATGCGCTGACCTCTTGAAAAAGGCACTTCAAGCCTCAATGGGAAAACCAATGTAAAAGCCCTGTCGTTTTTACACACCTGCCATTTAAAAAGTAATGGGAGTTGGGAGATAAAACTTTGACAATTTGGAGACATCCCATAGAGCTCGCTAACAATGCGTCAACTAAACTTCTAGGTGAAAGTGTTGATGTTTTATGAACGAAAAAGCCTCCTACACTCTGATCTTTAGAGTGGCGGAACCTTGGTTCATGAAGGTTCTACCATTGTTTTCAATGGGGACCCAAACTTGCACAAAATCGCCAAAAAGCGGAAAAGCGACAAGAGACACGGACACGCTATAGCAGAACAAATGATCTCCAAGCCGAGCCGGTCATTTTAGTGTTTGAACGGTGTCTCTATCTGGAAAGGCCTAGGAGGAGATCCATTTTCTATTTTTACCGCCCTGCACAAGAGAATAAAGCAAGCAAGCAAGCATAAACTTTACTTAGAGATTACTAGAATCTGGCCTTGCTCTGCAAGCCCGCTTAAATATCCAGTCACTGTTATTTGCTGCAACAATAGAGGTCAGACGAAATATGAACAGTACAATAGTAAAGTGCATTGCAAATACTGAAGTCATCTGTGCGTTACTGGCAGTTATTACGTTATGGGCATCGTTATTACATTATCAAAGCTTTTTTTTTAGTGTAAGGCCCATAACGTAATAACATGCCCATAACGTAATAACTTATTACGTTATGGGCAGAACGTTATTACGTTATGGGTAAGGAATTTTTATTACGTTATGGGCAAGTTATTACGTTATGGGTTTTATTACGCCCAAATTATTACGTTATGGGCAGTTATTACGTTATGGGCAGTTATTACGTTTTGGGTTCTTACAACAGTTTCTTAACCAATAGACCCTCAAGACAAAAGAGGAAAGGTAAGGGTAGATCTAATATAGACTATATATACTGTAGAGGTGTGGTGAAATCTGCAAAGACTTATGTTTGTATCTTCAAGGATTCAAGGATATTTATTTGTCATATACGCATGTAGGGACACTTTCGTGTCACTTGTATGGAAATGCATGGCCGGTGCAAAACAAGTATGCAGAAGAGAAGTGTGTGTGTTTGTGATCAAACCCAAGATTTTCTTAGTTCCCAATGGACCGTCTCTGATCAAACCAACTGCTTGTCTCAGAAGTGCAAGTTTTAGTTCAATTGTTGTTTACGATTCCTAGATATCAATCTAATGGTCAGTTATTACTAAACGGAAATCACAATAATGTTTAGGCTATATTTTATTTTTTTTCCTCCACGCTCTGGTTTAACACAATGTTTGTCAAGCTGGCGACAAAGTGTTTATTAGCAAAACTGTGTATTTCCATTTTGTAGAATGTTGGGAAATTGACATTTTGTATTGGACATTTAATTGCATTGTATTGCAAAATCCTTTTTTATAGGTGTGAAAAGTATGTTCCCAAAATATTTTAATGGCAACAATTCACTCAAAGGTGATAGGACCTCTGGACAGTCATTTCCAATAATAAAATGCAAAACTCCAAAATGGTGGATACACCGTTTTGCAAATAAACCCTTCAGTTATTCCAGGGGGTTCTTGGATGTATTTCAAGAGGCACATCTGAACAAGTCTGCAGGATGGTTCCCTACTCCCTCTGGCATATGGCCTACATAAAGATAATTCTCACGTTACGGGATCTGTGGACGGAGGGAGGAAAAAAGATCTAACACTCAAACTATCCTTAATAGAACCTTAAAATATTCATGACAAACTGTCTGAGATGCAGGAAATACTCCAGAGGACGAGGACATGAACAGTCTCAGGGGGAACGCGACAGCTAAAAGTTTCATAGACACTGCTTTAAAAGTAGATCTGGATTTAGTGCTTATGAGACAATGTTTAGAAATATTCCTATGGGGCAAAAAAATGGAGAGCATTCTCACAAACCACAAGTAGAAGACTACACCGCATTCCACATTATTACGCAAATGACATTTTCCGCGGTTTCCCCAAATAATCAATACAAATGACAGTCATCATAATTTTCAAGTCATCAGTCATTAGAGTACAATTAAAAAGTTTTTGAATGAACCTTCCAATGATATCTGTATTTTTTTTTTACATAATAAAAAGCTTAAAATGCTCTGTTCCACATTATTAAGCAAAATAGTTTTGTAGTGTTGTAATCCAAATTTCCAATTTACATCAAAACAGTTGGAATTTGGTACCTTCTAAATTACATTTCAATGTTCAATACTTGGTGATAAGCTCTTTGTCTTAGTAACTGGAATGCTGCGTTTAACATTGAAGTCAAAGGCAGGGCATTGCATGGGAGTTATGGAAGCCCAGATATCCTTGATGCTTTGCTCTCAACTGTTTTTGCTTGTTTGGTCTGGTGACCCACACTTCACTCTTCAATATACCCGTAGATTTCTATGCCACCTGTAGGTGCTTTGGTGGTATCGACATTCTAACTCACCAGACATAAAACCCCATTGAAAACGAATGGGATGTTATGTCTGGTGAGTTAGAACGTCATCACCTTCAAAGCACCTAAACGTGGCAGGGAAATCTACGGGTATATTGAAGAGTGAAGTGTGGGTCACCAGACCAAACAAACAAAAACAGCTGAGAGCAAAGCATCAAGGATATCTGGGCTTCCATAATTCCCATGCAATGCCCTGCCATTGACTTCAATGTTAAATGCAGCATTCCAGTTACAGCTTATAACCAAGTTTTGAACATTGAAATGTAATTTAGATGGTACCAAATGCCCACTGTTTTGATGTAAATGGGAAAAAAAGAAAGACATTTGGATAACAACACTACAAAACTGTTTTGCGTAATAATTTGGAACAGAGCATTTTGGGCATTTTAAGTTTTTTAATATTTTAAAAAATACCGTTATCATTGGGAGGTTCATTCAAAAACGCTTTAATTGTACTCTAATGGCTGATGACTTGAAAATTATGACGACTGTCATTTGTATTGATTATTTGGGGAAACAGCAAAAAATGTCATTTGCGTAATAATGTGGTATAAAGTGTACATGTGTATGATACCACAATAGCACAGCATTTACGTAAACAGTGATGCATTTGTATGGCTTAGTTTGTTGTGTCTAGTTTATGTGGTGGGAGTTGCAGTACTTAGCATCTGAACTTGTTGTCCCTGTGCACTTGTTTGTAGAGATGTCAGCTATGATTATATCCTCGATTGTAAGTCATTTGGTTAAAAAAAAAGCGTCAGCCAAATGTAATGTAATGTAATGTAAAGTAATAACGTGGTGGTTCTTACAGTATATTGTATTACATTTAGCAAGCAATTGTATCTGCAGCTCACGATACAAAAGATGACATGAACAACTACATGTGTGGGACATTACACATCGAGAATGACAATAACGAAGTGCATTTGTGCAGCTGGGTTTGAAGAATCTAGCTGGTGTAGTGATGGTGAATTACCACACAGCCTCATTAGGAAACACACCTATTTTCAAGCTGGCTGAAAATGTACCCCAGAGCACATTTTAAAGAGGGAAATGTCAACCAAGTGTGCTAATTTCCCATGTGTTTTGGCTCAGACATTCACAGCTCCTGGTGCCCTGACATTAGCCCTTACCATACCCATCTACTGTAATTAAATAACCACTAGAAATATTGTATTTTAGTCATGTTATGAACATATTTCCTTCTTTAGCACCCCTTGACGTAGGGCTTCCAAAACCGTACCAAATTACAATGAGGTTGGGCAAATTATATTTCATTTAGCAATATAGTATTCAATATTCAAAAGCAACTCACTGTACAAAACGGGACATAAACTGCTTCAAAATGTAAAAAATGTCACACGGCATGGCAATGTTAGTGCAGGGAATGTTTTGATGAGTGTAATTAGTTCTGCTTTGAGATGAAGGCATGCACTCTCGGGAAAGAGCTGTCCACACAATCCCTTCTCCACTGTGTTTTGACCCAGACCGTGCCCCCCCTGTACCTAATAAGTGTTCTCACATCGATCGGCAGACCATCCGACTCCGCGAGATGACGGACAGGACAAGACATGTTGCTTAGCAACCAGACACTGACATCTCAGTGGGGGGAGTTCAAAGACGGCCGGGGTTAAACATTAATTTTAGAAAAGCCCTCACCCCATTAGCACCTGGCAAAACTCTCATATATGTTCTGAGTTGTGTCGTCTAGATAAGTCACACTGGCAGTGGAACCCAGCCCCCCTTATTAACCAGGGCAGGATTAAGATGGCCCAGGGCCCCTAGGCTGCAGGTTACGATTGGCCCCCCGCAGAAGAATAAATAAATACTGTACATAAACAGTGTTGTAATTCTGATCTATAAATCAAGTCTGCCAACTATATAGAGAAATATTAACAAGAGACGACTTTTTCATTGCTGCATCTGCAATTCAGTAACATTGTTTTACCCCCTTTGACCAATCATAGGGCCCCTGACTGGTGGGGGGCCCTAGGCTGCAGCCATATCTAGCCTGTGCGTTAATCCGGGCCTGCCCTTATCAGTCAGCTGGGCCTTTTTCTCCTCTCGTCTCCTCTCCTCTCCTATCCTCTCCTCTCCTCTCCTCTCATCTCCTCTCCTCTCCTCTCCTCTCCTCTCCTCTCCTCTCCTCTCCTCTCTTCTCCTCTAGAATTTACATTTCTGACCTGCTAAATGCTAATGTGGGTACTTAAGTATTGTTAACCGGCTGTTTATTTTTAACCGGGGGCTGGAAATGACTCTTGCATCGTGCCGGTAGGTCACTGACAATGTTGGCTCAAGCTACCCTCTTTCCAGTCACGGCTGAGGGCTGAATGGAAATGAATGTATTTTCATTTCCCTCTCTAAATATGGATCATGTTTGACAATGTAGCAGCAAAAAGCATTTGGGTGCATTAATGTAGGCTAAGTGTTCATTCATTTCATGGAAATGTTATTTACCACATATATAGGCTACTCATTCTTGCTCTATTATTTCCAGATTACCGTCTGCTGTCCAAATAGATCTTTGACGGTGACCATGAGAGACCATGGTTGAACTCAGTGCACTGTGGTCGGTCAGCAACAGCAGTGTTGGCTTTTTTCCCCCTTTACTTCCCCCAGCCCCTCCTCACTCCCCACTTCCTCACCCCATTCTCCCTTTTCTCTTCTTTCTCTGCTGTGCTATTTACTCACATCTCAGGAGTCGCGACCTCTTTAGGGGCCTTCTGAGGGCCGCTGCGACCCCCGTGATCCTCACAGCAGGTGGGGGTTAACAGGCACCGGTCACCTCACATCCATATGACACTTTTCACACAGCAGACACAGCTCACAGGTCAAGTCGCAACACTTGACTGTGTGCAGTGATCCACGGTTGGCAAGCCGCATGAATGAAAAAAAAACACAGCAAAAACAAAAACAAAAAACAAAAACAATAAAACCTCCACTCAAAACTTCCACTCAAATAAAAGTCTCATAAATAGTTATTGCGCAGATACTTTTAAATGTATTTTTATTTCTTTATTATTTACTAGGGTAGTCACATTGAGGGAATTGCCTCTTTTCCAAGTGAGATCCTAGACTATGGTGTGTACCCTCAGGAAGAGGTTATTTTCTCTTTGTGTTGTACTGTATGGTGCCCCTTGTTCTCCTCGTTTAATCCTCTGGTTGTGTTAGAAACATGGTTACGTTCATGGTGTTAATGGTCAAAATTGACCGCCTACACAAAAAAGGTAATAATACATTGATTGAAAATCTGATTTGCATATTTTGTGATTAATACCTTTTTGACTTCCCTTTGAAACCTCTCCAATGTGATTTAAATGTTATTCTGCTTTGTTTCAGTGATTTGTAGGCTTGTTTTTCTTTTTTATCTTGCACCAATTCGTTTTATTAACCCCTGGAGTCTAGGGCCTCTCAGAGGCTTTCAGGCCGTTTGGAACACCTTTACTTTTTTCTAGTAGGCCTATTTCAACTAACTGTAAACATCTATACTAATGTGGCACTATGGTTGTATTCTGAAAAGCCTATAACAAAAAAGAATATGAGAATAAAGTGAATGTAATATAGGCCCTAACTGTAAATAACTTTGGGAGATGTAAATTAATAGTTGGTGTATCTTTAAGAATTTCATTATATTTCATTTTGACCAGTTGAATAGGTAAGCTGGAGGGTATCATGAAGTGTCATTTGTGTATGATGAAAAATAGAGAAGTTATTTAAGAATGAAGTTTCAAAACGGTCATTTTTGACCGTAACACAACCAGAGGGTTAAAATATATATGCTTCATATCTTATCCTCCACCACGCACACACACACACACACACACACACACACACACACACACACACACACACACACACACACACACACACACACACACACACACACACACACACACACACACACACACACACACACGCATGCACACACACACACACACACTGTATACCCACACACGTATACATACATGCTTTGCTTTTTTTTCTACTTAAATGTTACAGTGCATATATCTGTGACCCTATGCGTGTCCAAGTCTGTATTCATGCGTGTGTGTCTGTTTGTTACTCTGTATGTGATTGTGTGTGTGTGTGTGTGTGTGTGTGTGTGTGTGTGTGTGTGTGTGTGTGTGTGTGTGTGTGTGTGTGTGTGTGTGTGTATTATTAGTATTTATTATATGGTTGTGACGTCATCGGTCGAATGCTCCATTCATTTCAACGGGGCTCCCCAACGTTCGCACGTCTGTTATGTAAGGGTTAACGTTCGGCGAGAAGGTCGCTACCGTGGAATAGCAGCACGACAGAGAGAATCTTTAGACCCCGACGCGGAGCGGAGGGGTCTTGTTCTCTCTGAAGTGCTGCTATTCCACAAAGCGACCGACTCGCCGAAAGTTAACCCGCTTATTATATGGATATACTTAAATGACTCACACATGGCGGGGACATTTCTTTAGGCCTATTTAATGTTAAGATTGTTGCTGCGCAAAACAAAACAGTGCCGTTGTGGAACACCGCTACGCAACAGCTAGGTAGCCAGGACAACAGGTGTTCACAGCAGCTGATTAGAGTCTTGTTGAAAAGTCGCTTTAGCAGTGAAAAGTCTTGTTGCCATTGACAGCGGTCTGTTATAGACCAACCCGTCCGTTATCGAAAAATAACAGACGTGCGAACGTTGGGGAGCCCCGTTGAAATGAATGGAGTATTCGACCGATGACGTCACAACCATATAATAATTTTCGATAACGGACGGGTTGGTCTATAACAGACCGCTGTCAATGGCAACAAGACTTTCCACTGCTAAAGCGACTCTTCAACAAGACTCTAATCAGCTGCTGTGATAGACAACACCTGTTGTCCTGGCTACCTAGCTGTTGCCTAGCGGTGTTCCACAACGGCACTGTTTTGTTTTGCGCAGCAACAATCTTAACATTAAATAGGCCTAAAGAAATGTCCCCGCCATGTGTGAATCATTTAAGTATATCCATATAATAAGCGGGTTAACTTTCGGCGAGTCAGTCGCTTTGTGGAATAGCAGCACTTCAGAGAGAACAAGACCCCTCCACTCCGCGTCGGGGTCTAAAGATTCTCTCTGTCGTGCTGCTATTCCACGGTAGCGACCTTCTCGCCGAACGTTAACCCTTACATGTTTTTCTTCATGTCTTTGTCTGCACTTGCACATTTGTGTGTGTGTGTGTGCGTGCGTGAGTGTGTGTGCGTTCGGGCGTGTGTGTCTGTTTGTGTGTGCGAGTGTATGTGCATATGCTTTTCTTTATCTGCACTTGCACATTTGTGTGTGTGCGTACGTGCGTGCGTGCGTGAGTGCGTGCGTTCGTACGTTCGTACGTGCATGCGTGTGTGTTTGTGCGTGTGTGTTTGTGCGTGTGTGCGTGCGTGCGTGGGAGCATATGTGTGCGTGCATGCGTGCTTGTATACGTACGTATGTATGTGTGTGTGTGTGTGCGTGTGTACGTGTGTTTGTGTGTGTGTTTGTGTGTATGCCTGCTGGTGTGTGTGTGTGTGTGTGCGTGCGCATGCTATATGTTTGTGTATATGCGTGCGTGTGTGTATGTCTGCATGTGTTTGTGTGTATGTGTGTGCGTGCCTGCTTATGTGTGTGTGTGTGTGCGTGTGTGCATGTTGTATGTACGTGTGTGTGTGTGTGTGCATGTGTTTGTGTGTATGTGTGTGCGTGCCTGCTGGTGTAGCCTATGTGTTTATCTTCTCTGGCTTGTTCGAACAGTCAGTAATTACATGGCTGCTGTCACGGCGTGTTTGTATTCACGCTGCCACGTTTTCCAGTGGGAGAGCGAGGAGAGGAGACACACACACAAACAGCATCTCTGTGATCAAAGCTGGACTGGGGGAGAAATAGGACCCGGGCACTTTTGGCTTAAAGGGGCCCCTCATATTTAACGGCGGGGAACTGATTCACCGGTGGGCCCCGCACCCTAGTGAGCCTCGCACCCTAGTGGGCCCCTATTCTCAGAAATGTTTTTTTTTTTTTTTTTAATCAGAAATGTTTGTAAAAAAAAATTTTTTTTTACATTTCTGAAAATAGGGGCCCACAAGGGTGCAGGGCCCAACAGGAAATGCCCGGTATGCCAGATGGCCAATCCAGCCCTGTCTGTGATCATCCAGCTCTCGACACGCTGCTGGTGGAACAACACAACACAGCCGAAACCCCTAATCCCAATATGATGTGGCCTTCTATCCTATCCGACTTTGTAGCCTACCAGAGCGGCCGCTTCTAATGCCAGCAGGCTGTTTCCTTTCCTCCGATGACCACCGTACTAATGTGTGACCCACCCTGACATTTTATAGAGCTTTAATTAACTTTTTTTTATTGCTGAATGTCTCACACTGAATGCTAAAACCGGAGGGAGACTATACCATTGTAAAAAAAAAAAAAATTGAAGCGTGAAACTCTGTGGAATTATCTTTCCAAAGTGACCTTTCTGTATTACAATTAAGCGTTTTCATTCTACGCGCCGAGGCATTGGGGAGTCATGCTGTGGCAGAGCACATGCTTCTCTTTGTCAGTTTATGCTAATGAATGGCTAATGAGGCTTGCTATTGTCTATCACTTTTGTAATATAGATGAGACCGATCCCATATGATCCTGTTGCACGTGTTATCTGCAGAAACAGCAGCGTTGTTACCATAGATACTACAGTTCATTTAGGTGTTTCGGATTCACCTCACGTGCTGCCAGATAAATGGCTGCTGTATATTTGAGATTCAACATACCTGGAGCAGACTGATTGTTTTAATGGAAGCAAGGAGTTTCTTTGGATAGAAATGTCTGCTTGAAACCCAAATGAATCTCTTTCACACACACACACACACACACACACACACACACACACACACACACACACACACACACACACACACACACACACACACACACACTCAAAGACATCCCACTTACTGCACTACAAGATCACACAAGTCATCACAGATTCGCTGCCACAATGAGAGATGGACCTCATTAAAACAATTATCACTGTAGCTCATGGAGCTAGGCAAAATAAATTCTCAACGGCCTTTCAACCTTCGTAGAAGTTGATGAATGAAACAAATTCAATGTTTTGTTTTAATCTCCATTAGTGAAAAGTGAAAAACGTAAAGTGAAAGCCCACCTGGGAAACTCCAACTTCCATTATCATTGTGACAAAGCACACAAGTGTCCAATGCACACTGAACACAACGAAACTGCATTTTATGCCTCACCCGTGCAAGGGGGCAGCCCCCAATGGTGCCCCAAGGAGGCATTAGAGGAAGCTACCTAAAACATTCATGAGCTTTGATTGGCAGCTCCCATTATGCTATCATAATGGACAAAAAGGCAAGTCCCTACGGACATAACTCAGTTGATTTCTGTGGGAAAACTTAATTGGAACTCTGTCCTTTCTCTTGATCCTTTCATTACCATGATTGGTTCTGTAACTAACACTAAAAAGTCACTTTTAAAGTTGGCAAAGGTGTCAAATGAATTATACAAAAAAATGGGACATAATCCTCTATTCTCTGGACATGACATTTCCTAACTTAGCTAGCTATTTCTAAGGCTGAGTTTACATGAATCTCTTGTTTCTATATCGTTTCTATCGCGGATCGGATGCAGTCAATTTGCATTAAAATACTGGAAAACGATTGCATAGGTAGAAGGATTCAAAGACGCGAAAGCCCATGAATGCATTCGAATATTATTCTGAGTTTGCATTGAGAAACAGTGAGAAACGAGGACTACTCGAGCTACTCGTCCTGGTTGGACAACATCACTATAACGTACTCCTCCCTGATTCACAGGGCTAGTATCGTTCGTAGAGATGATATAAAACCCGGAGGATCCGGTTGGAGAGCCGGGTAAAGACCTCATCCGAACAGACCGGATGGCTGTCGTGCATTGATCCGCCAAAGGCGGGTCAGACGGCATTTCATTAGGCCCTAATATGTCAAAAAAATGGCAGTTACAACGCGAGAAATTGTGAAACCGGACTGTATCCTCTTTAGTTGACTACAACAGCCATTCTCTAATCTCCCTAGTATGCTGTTCAGTCACGAAAACTCACTGAGTAAAACTGAACCAACTCCCGCCTCGTCATTCATCGAGCCTGTTTGATCCGTCCAGCCTGTTGTGGCCAATTGAGTCGCGGATCCCCGCTCCCTATGTGTGTGCTTCTGACTCTGTTGAGCTCTAGCCTACATTTCTAAATGTTAACAGTGCTCTGCCAACGCTTTAACATCTCACTCTGTAGGCTACTCTTAGGGAAATTATAGTCTACAGACGTGACTCTATCACTCACTGCGTTACAGCGTAGGCTAGTCTTTAAAGCCACTGCTGTCACTCCCCTCGTCCGAGTCACTCAGCAGCGGCGCCCTCGGCGACTCGGTGAGACGAATCCTGACTGAGTTGTTGGTAGCAGCGAATCCCCTACGGATCGGATCAACGCTTAAATTTCGTTTTTGCCACGAGTGTGCGAGTCGCAAGGCAACTCGACAGCGGAAGCTAGTGGTCATCTGCTGTTCGCCTCCTGTCTATCCCTGCTCAACTAGACTTCTGCTCCCAAATATTTGACTTTTAGTCTTCTTAAATACAAACACACACATTATTTATTGCAAAATCAGGAACATGCCGTTTCACTGCTGCCAAAGGCTGTTGGAGTTGTGGTCGCATGTTTAGTGAGGAGAGGTGGGTCGGATCGCAGTATGAGTTTACTGTAAAGCCCCCTGCACACTGGGCAATACGGAAACCGCATCACCGGAGTGGTAGCCACCTAGTGGACACCGTATTACCTCAGAAAAACTCCCGCAAGCAGTCTAGTAGTGGCTGGTTTGAAACATGGCGGACGGAGCAGAAAATGCCTCCAAACTTCTTTATTTGAACACTAAAAACGCTTCGTTTCACTTTTTTGTAGTGTCTTACTGATAAAGATCATGTGTGAAAACTATTGGTGTGTTTGGTGATGAATTTGGTTTTCGTAATTTCGTATCAAATCATAAATGCTTGTTTTCTTGTCCACCTATCTAGTGTGGATTATATAATGATAAAGTTTGAACATTATCGCCGTTTTTAACATCTTAAAACGGCGTAATTTTGATATTTATCTATTATTTTTTGAGAAGATCCGTGGGAAATCCTAAAGTGTTTATCATCACCATAGCAACAGCTCTCTTTACCGCACGGTCAGGCACGGAATTTTCCGGACGAGTTGAAATATTTGAACGTATGCGGAGGCTCTCGGATGCGGACTTTCTTCCGCACCGGACTGTCCGGACTCCAACCGCATACGGAGTGCGGTTCTCCATAGACAATGAATGGTTAACGGTCAAATCGGATTCGTATTACCGCATGTAATGTGCAGGGGGCTTGACATTCATAAAGTGAGTTTTGTTGATCAAACTGTCTTACTCTTTGATTTATCAACATGAATTGATAAATGGAACAACAAAGGCATAGCTATTTAACGGCAGAAACGTTTTAAAAAATACATTATTATTATTTATTTTTATTTAGGCCTATTTTAAATAAGTGATCCGTGTGATCCGAGTGATCCGTCTAATCCGGATACTCTCCTTGGAATGATCCAATCAATCCGGACGCCTCAAAGATTCGAGTTAAGCACCTCTAATCGTTGGTCATGTGACTTGAGTGCTGGGAAGATTAACAAACAGGCATGCTTCACATGAGCTAGCACAGACTATCCACGTTTCTTTGTAAACAGAGTAGATATGTGTGTAAATGTCAATAGTTTGCAGACGCCGACACAACGAAATGGTGAAATGAAGTAATGCAAACAGAACCCAAGTGTCAAAATATGACTGCTGAACTCTCGCCACGTTTGATAATTCATGCTGTGCACTTGGCCTGAACCCATTCCCTGGCATCAGTGGAGAAATGAGTGAGTTTCTGTGCGAACCGGGGCCTTGGCCATAATGAAATCGGTGAGTGTTCAGAGAAGACGGCTGTCGTATAGTGGTGATAGAGTATTGCCATGACGTCTGGTTAAATATGTGCTCAGCTTCTCTGAACTTAACTTCCCTCTCAGTGGCCAAAATGTACCTTTCTCTTCTCAGCCAAGGAGGAAAACATTCATTCTCTGTCCACTCTCATTGTGTGACTCTGAATGGACACGAACATGGTTTTGTGACTAATGAAATGTACCACGGGTGATTAGTTTACAAAATGGGCTTTTCCTTCGCATCTGTTTTTTTTCATGGAAAGTGTAATTTGTTTATTATGGAGCTGTTGTTTGGAAATGTGCGTATCAGGGGACAGGGGGGAGGGGTGTAGCAGGTGTGAATCCGCTGAGTGGGCACTGCAGAGCTAGGCAGAGGATGAGGATGAGGATGGCTTTGGGGAGATTAGAGGAAGAGTGATGTCTCCTCCTGTCTTGTCATGTCTAAATCCCAGAAAAACAAGAAAGAAAGAAAGAAAGAAAGAAAGAAAGAAAGAAAGAAAGAAAGAAAGAAAGAAAGAAAGAAAGAAAGAAAGAAAGAAAGGAAAAAATAAAGCAAGAAAGAAAGAAAGAAAGAAAGAAAGAAAGAAAGGAAAAAATAAAGCAAGAAAGAAAGAAAAAAGAAAGAAAGAAAATAAGGAAAAGAAAGAAAGAAAAAAAGAAAGAGAGAAAGAATGGACGAAAGAAAGAACTGACGAAAGAAAGAAAGAAAGAAAGAAAGAAAGAAAGAAAGAAAGAAAGAAAGAAAGAAAGAAAGAAAGACAGAAAGAAAGAAAGATGGCAGCTGATGCTGTAGCAAACACAAGTGTGGTAATCAGCGTCCCTACATCCCTGCTACTGTCCTCACTGGACGCCTTTGATTAGCCTGATTAGATCTACTTCCTGCGTCTGGCCCATGAGGTTTGTTAACTAATACAAAAAAACCTGCTGGCAACTAGAGGTGTAAATACTGCAATAATCGATATGTATCGACGCATCGATCCCTACAGCCGATGATTTAATTGAATCGTATCATATCGTATCGTGGGGCATTCTTAAGTATAGAAAATAATCGAATTGCTGGCCCCTGCTCAATGCCCATACCTGTTAATTGTGAAACATAATAGAAGTAGAAAAGTAATTGGAAAAAATTGAATGGAATCGTATCATATCGTGGGGCATTTTTAAGTATGGAAAATAATTGATTGCTGCCGTAGCAAATTAATGCACGTCGTACCTCCAGTGACACGCTGTAATAGTCATCGAAAGTTAACTACCATTGTACTACAAAACTGTGACATAACACAGGGCCTTTAGTAATGCACTACGACTTGGTCATTACCATTCTGATAACAGCAAATTTATAACACCATGTCTTAACGGGTTAAGAGATCGATATTGAATCGTATCGTCAAGGAGGCTGTTATTTACACCCCTACTGGCAACAACCATCTTTTCATTTCATTTCCTTCCTTTAAGCTTTGCCAAAAAGCACATTCAATAGTGTTTCAGGGCCACTTTTGTACATTACTTAATTACCGTGAAGTTATTGTGAGATTGCCAAGTCCAATAGGATGCTCAATGGAGGATCGAAATCCAAATGTTGTCTGTGTTGCTTGACGGGGCCCAGTGTTGCCCGGGGTTATTAGAAGAGGAAATACACTGAGCTGAATCTATCTGTGTAAAACTTGAGGAGCCAGATCGATTAGAAGCATCCCTGTTAGACATGGACTGTGTTGTTCCATGACGTGTGCGTGTATGTGTGAGGGTGAGGGAGAGCGAGAGAGAGAGAGAGAGAGAGAGAGAGAGAGAGAGAGAGAGAGAGAGAGAGAGCGTGCCTGTGTGCGTGTATAGGTGGGTGTTTTGTTGGTGTGCGTGTATGCGCCTTTTGAAAACACAGTCAATTATAAATGGATTTGGTAGTGCAGGCAAAAAAGCAGGAGCGAAGAAGGGTTGTTTGTCACCCAGGAATTACTCTCTGTACTTTCAAATCACTCCCCGAGGCCATATGGAGCTTCAATATTGTAGGCAAGAGGAAAGAAACACAAAAGCAGAGAGACACTAACGCGAGTCAAAGGGTATCCTGAGCCAGCAGTAGCAGCCCATGATGTGGTCGTAAAGATGGCAGTAATGGCCAGTCAGCTGATTCAAACAGGACTGGTAATTTGGTATACAGGGCATTTTCCCTGTGGGCCAACAGTCCTACTTGCTGCTTTTAAAAATGTATATACTTTTATGCGTTTATTTGACAGGACAGTGTGAGATGGTGACAGGAAGCGAGTGGGAGAGAGGGATGGGGAAGGATTGGCAAATGACCTGGGCTGAAATCGAACCCGGGTCGCCGGCACCACAGCCCAGTGCCCTACCGCCAGAGCCATGGTTCCAGTTTTTGTTTGTTTATTTATTTCAAATCTTCCCTTTAGAGACTGTGGCTGCAGGTGACTCACTAGCCTTGAACCTAGAAGTACTTTCGGACGCGACACAAAACAAATTAAAAGTCTGGAATCCAAAATTTAAGTTTGATGTCTTTCTTTACTGTAACTTAAAATCATACAAAACAAAAGATGAATTGTTTTCTAAAAGTAACTGAAATGTGACAGTCAAAAGACTGTGATGCTCCTAGGGTTCGCGGCTTCTCAAGTGACGTTCTTCATGCGTCCTGACGGTTTTATATTAAAATCAACAGCCAATCAAAATGCACCACAGTATCTAGTGTGTAAAACTTCTACATGTCTAAATAAATTCGTATTATACTAAATATGCAAACAATAATTCCTAATTACCTTAAATTCTATCTATCTACATAAATAAATCTATCTACATAAATATATTTTTTCCTTAAAACATAAAAATGGCAGAGACCAAACAACCAAACAACAAAACAGAGACCAGCCAACAATTTTTGAAGAGCCCCCTCGGCCCATCATAATTGTAGTATGGAGGTTGGGGTGAGGGGCTGGTCATTGCCAAAAATGCCCGAGTCTGTTTGTGGTCCCAATCCAGCCCCGGATTCAGTCCCCCACCTCATTCAACTTCCTTCTGCCTTCTAGTCAAAACACACACTACCTCAGGAAACACAAAGGGTTGCTTTCTTGCTTCCCGTGCCTTCCTGAATCTGCTGTCCTGCTATTATACTTTATTTACATGAGCTAAATGAAATTGAAAGTGAAAGCCCAACTGGGAAAATCCAACTCCCATTCTCATTTGTAACTCAGCACTCCACAGCACACCCTAACTACTTACCCATGACTGCCCTACATCTGCTATCCAGCTATTATACTTTATTTACATGAGTTATATAAATAAATCTTCCTTACCTTACAACTACTGATCTTACTGTATTTGTAATTCTATGAATTAATGCACCTACATTCACGATCAAGTTGATCTCTGCATGATAAAGGTAAAAATGTAGTAGGACATAGGAAACTGTATGTACAGCAGTATGTTTTAGTGTGTGCGTGTGTGCGTGTGTGTGTGTGTGTGTGTGTGTGTGTGTGTGTGTGTGTGTGTGTGTGTGTGTGTGTGTGTGTGTGTGTGTGTGTGTGTGTGTGTGTGTGTGTGTGTGCCTTTATTCGGTCAAGGTGAAAGGAGAACTGAAAGAGAAAGCAAAGACTGTGTGTGTATGTGTGTGTTTGTGCCTGCTTGCATGCGTCCATGCAAGTGTGTGTGTGTGTGTGTGTGTGTGTGTGCGTGCGTGCGTGCGTGCGGGCGGGCGGGCGTGCGGGCGTGTGTGTGTGTGTGCCTTTATTCGGTCAAGGTGAAAGGAGGATTGAAAGGGAAAGCAGAGATGGTGTGTGTGTGTACATGTGTGTGTGTGCATGCGGGTGTACGTGTGTGTGTGTGTGTGTGCATGCGTGCGCGCGTATATGTGTGTGTGTGTTGTGCAAAAAAAGGAGCTGGAGTGAATTGCAGTCCATGACCTCTCACATTTTAATTACATTAACCAAAAAGACCGCAACCACCTCTGTCCGACTTTGTGACTGGGCACACTTGCAGTGCATGCACTTGCTCTTTCACAATTTGCCCTCATGTTGAAACGCATGGGGACTTGCATAAATCAAAGCTATGGATAAATAATCATAGCATAGGCCAGAAACAGCTTATTTTGCCTTGCAGTTACTCATTTCCTATGGGGCGAAAAGAACTGGAGATCGCTATAGGCTATAGGTTTAATAGGTTTACATTGAGAGTTTAATCAATTGTTTTTCTGTCTACTTCTCATTCAAAGCTTCACCCTCCCGCTGATTGCTAAAGATTGAAATACAAATTGATTCTTGTAATGTCTCCTAAGGGATAATGTTTTGAGTTGTTTTGCTGTTTCCTTAAGAAAGCTGCTGTTTCCATAAAATAAAAAAGAAAATTGCTATTCTGAGCTTTTTTTTAATTTGTCAGAGACATCAGCTGTTCAGTTGATTGCTTTTTGTTGGACTCTCTGGTTGTCTTTGTAGATGTAAGTTCTGTGGTTAATAGCTTAATCCTGAAATATGTTGCTCACCTCAGGGCTTTGTAGTGCTAGAAAGGCCTCTCTTCTTAAAACTGTATCCTTGGACGAACCGAAGAAGAGTGCTTTGTTTTTGTCTGTGCCCATGGCGTAAAGCAGAGAGAAGAAAGAGAAGCAGAAGATAGAATTCCTTCCATTCCCCTTTGCCTTTCTCTACCTCACCTCTCTGTCTTTCTCGCTGTGTCTGTCTTTCTTGTTGTGTCTGTCTGTCTGACTCTCTCTCTCTCTTCCACTAACTCGCTCTCTGTACTCCCATCACTTTTAAATGCACTTTGTTTTCATCACCACACACACACACACACACACACACACACACACACACACACACACACACACACACACACACACACACACACACACACACACACACACACACACACACACACACACAGATGCACACACGGGCGCACACGCACACAGTCACACACACAGTCACTCACACACACACACACACACACAGTCACTCACACACACACACCACACAAACACACACACACACAGTTTAGTTTCTATATACTCCTTCTGTAATCAGTTATTCTCACCTTATTCTTTTTTTTATCTTTCATTCCATTTTTATCTTCTTGTAAGTCCTTTCCCCCCTCTCTCCCAGTTTTCCTTTAGCACCTGTGTCCCCTCTCTCCTCGCTTCATTTGTTGTGTCTGAAAGCCTTTTCTGTCCTCTCCTCTCCTCTCCTCTCCTCTCCTCTGCTCTGCTCTCCTCTCCTCTCCTCTCCTCTCCTCTCATCTTCTCTCCTCTCCTCTCCTCTCCTCTCCTCTCCTCTCCTCTCCTCTCCTCTCCTCTCCTCTCCTCTGCTCTCCTTTCCTCTCCTCTGCTCTCCTTTCCTCTGCTCTCCTCTCCTCTCCTCTCCTCTCCTCTCCTCTCTTCCCCTCCTCTCCACCTCCTATCCTCTCCTCTCCTGTCCTCTTCCTCTCCTCCCCACTCCTCTCCTCTCTACCCTTTCTCTTCCCCTCCTATCCTTTACTCTCCTGCCCTCTCCCTCTCCTCTCCTCTCTCTCCCTCCTCTCTTCCCCCTCTCCTCTCCCCTCCCCTCCTCTCCTCTCCTCTCCTCTCCTCTCCTCTCCTCTCCTCTCCTCTTCCCTCCTCTCCTCTCCTCTCCTCTCCTCTCCTCCTCTCTCCTCTCCTCTCCTCTTCTCTGTAACTCCATCTCCCCGTCTGCAGACATCGTGAGGTATCTTCTCAAGACTTGTGGAGCCTCATTCTCATATAATCCTTCCTCTCCTGTCTCCCCTCTCCTCTCCTTCCACCACCTCCCTCTCCTCTCCTCTCCCCCTCCTCTCCTCTACTTCCACCACCTCCCTTGTCCCCTACTCCCTCCTTCCTATTCCTCCATCGAGGGGAGAATATAGCCAGACTTTGTGTGCTCATCTCTCCCCCTCCTCTCCTATACCCTCTGCTCCTCCCTCCTATTCCTTCCTTGTCACTCCTCCTCTTCCCCTCCTCTCGTCCTCCCTGTTCCCGGTTCCCCCATCGAGGGGAGAAAAAAGCCGGACTTGAGCTCCTCTCTCCTCCTCCTCTTCACTTCCCTGAGTTCCCAACAGGAGAGAGTAGACCTGGATCCTTGTGCTCCTCTCTCTCCCTCTTCCCTCTACCTCCTCCACTCTCCTACTCTCTCATCCTTCACCCTCTACGTCCTACCTTCCTCCCCTCCTCCATCTCCTCCATGGCCTCATCAGGTTATTCTACAGCCGAACTCGTGTGTTCATCTCTCCCCCTCCTCTCCTCTCCTCTCCTCTCCTCTCCTCTCCTCTCCTCTCCTCTCCTCTCCTCTCCTCTGCTCCTCCCGCCTATTCCCTCCCTCCTCGTCACTCCTCCTCCTCCTCCCCTCCTCCATCTCCTCTGTGGCCTCATCAGGTTATTCTACAGCCGAACTCGTGTGTTCATCTCTCCCCCTCCTCTCCTCTCCCCCTCCTATCTTCTCCTCTCCTCTCCTCTCCTCTCCTCTCCTCTCTCCCCTCCTCTCTTCTCCTCCCCTCTGCTCCTCCCTCCTATTCCCTCCATCCTTGTCTCTCCTCCTCCTCCCCTCCTCCATCTCCTCTGTGGCCTCATCAGGTTATTCTACAGCCGAACTCGTGTGTTCATCTCTCCCCCTCCTCTCCTCCTCTCCTCTCCTCTCCTCTCCTCTGCTCCTCCCGCCTATTCCCTCCCTCCTCGTCACTCCTCCTCCTCCTCCCCTCCTCCATCTCCTCTGTGGCCTCATCAGGTTCGTCTACAGCCGAACTCTCTGTGCTCCTCTTTGGCTCCCAGCAAAGGCACTGCAATGCAATACATGTTAAGTGAGGTTAGCGTCAATGATGTTTCGGTTCATGGCTTTTCTAACCACAGGGATCCAACCCTCTACTCTCTCTGGATAAATTGGGCTCTCAGCACACTATGTGTTCGAGTTGGGGAGTAGGGGTGAGGGGGAGGTCGAGTAAATGTGGTGCTTGTTGTGCTAATGATGTTTGTTTATGTTAAAACTGCTCTGTGTGTTTTAGTAGACAAGACTAACGTGAGTTAAAGTGAGAAGGACACAAGAGCACACATACATAGCTCCAGCATCATTATCATGGCCTCTTTAAGTCCATTAAAGGGGTATGCTACTATTTTGGTGCTTAATACAGTTAAAATCGTTGGTCGGGGTTTATAAAGGTGGTAAAGTGTCTTATTTGTCATGTTAAGCGTTGTCTTGTTTTAAGACAAGTTAAAAGAGGGTATATTTCGCTAAGCTAGTGAAAGTCAATGGATCCGTGTAGCATTGTAGCATGCTACACGGATCCATTGACTTTCACTAGCTTAGCGACATGCTCCCTCTTTTAACTTGTCTTAAAACAAGACAACGCTTAACACGACAAATAAGACACTTAAAGCAAGACAATGGCTTACATGAAAAATAAGACACTTTACCACCTTTATAAACCAGTAACCAATAGTAACCAAAATAGTGGCATACCCATTTAATCAAGCCCGGATAATGTACGACAATAGGAAAATGGATGGAGAGCAAAACATGATACAAAGAGAATCCTTGTGTTTTCCATAGGCCTTCTACCCATACTGTACTCAAAAAGGAAGCGTTGCCTGCTATTGTGCAGTAGTCCTGCTGTGAAGTACATTTTGTGGTGCCTGATTAATTTAGCTGCTTTTAGCCAGAAAATGTCCCCATATACAATAGGCATGTATGACACACGAATGGGTTTATAGCCTTGTTGAATATTTACCAAGTGATAAATCTACAGCGCTTTATAGCCATATCCACAGGGGATCAGGCTTTATGAAAAATTGGAAATTCTACACCTATCATATATTCCTGTAGTTTAAGAGGTCTGTGCTGGGCTCACTTTCTGGTATCGACCGGCCTTTATATTCATCTCCTAAAACAGAGGATGTATGGTTTGAATGACTTCAGTCTCGTTCACCATAACAGTAAGACCATCTATCTTGCCTGTGCTCAATACAGAACTAGCCGGCATTAAGTGAGTCCATTACAGATGTTCATTTACAAAAGACGAAGAAGCAACATATTCTCCCATATTCTTTTTTGATCTTTTTGTTCTTTTCTCTTTTCTTTCTTTTCAATTGATGGTTGTTTAAATAAATGTATTGAATTATATGTTTCAACTGTAGGCCTATATGATTTTATTGCCGGACCCCAGAATAACTGGGTCTGTGCCCAGCTAATGGGGATCCTAATAAACTAAACTAAACTAAACGAAACTCCCACTCTGAGGAAAAAAAAAAAACATTATAGCCTCTATACAGTTCCTTTTATTCATGCCACCAAAAGGCTGTCAATAGTGTTTGCAGTGCGCACACATACTGTAGTGTGGACTGGAGGTGCACGCAGATTCACCCCTCAAGCTGCTCGTCCATGGGGGGATGGACGGACAAAACAAAGCATCTGTGGCACAAATTACAACGTCATCAACATAACTCCTCACTAAATATAGCTAAATCTATATTGAAAGGCTGTCGGGTATCTGTCCTGTCCACTATCGTATTGCATAACCAGGCTCACTTTGTTCCTGACACACTTACTTTCCTGCAAGCTGTTTGCAATTGGCTTTGCCAGGAGAGGAGAACATTATTGGAGGCAACGTTTTGGATAGACCCATAGAGCTGATAGACGGCCAATTAGGCAGAGAGCTGTTTTAGGGTCCGCGGGGACCAAGGATCAAAGCTGCAGGGAGATGCAGACAGGCGTGGCGTGGCGTGGCGAGGCCAGGCGGCTGGGCTGTATCACAGTGAAAAGAGCTGAGCCAATGCAGAGCAGAGACCAATGCCTCTTTTCCACTGCCGGTTTTCTGGTTGGCCTACAGCTCGACACAGCGCGACTCGGCCGGCTCTTTTTGCTTCACGAGCTGTGTGGCGCCTATTCAAATAGCAAAAAGTAGCGGCCGAGTGGCACTTTGACGAGCTGTAGGCCTACCAGAAACACAGCAGTGGAAAAGAGGCACACATGGACTGATGATGTCTGAACTGACATTACTCAGACCAGTCCGATATGAGATGTGCCTCAGGGGGCGTATTACAGAAACTTCCTATATTGAGAATCTTATCTTATCTGTCTAGTTACCGCGGCAACGGCACTTTAGGACCGAATTTAGGAAAAGCGTATTACAGAACAGCGTTTCCTAAGTTGTTTTGCGCATCCTATCTTAAGTTAAGAAAGGGCTATTACAGAAGCATCCTAACTTCGAAAAATCCTAAATCGTTATTAAGTATGCAGGCAGGGCCGTTGACAGCTTTAACCAGGTCCAGGACAAGATCATCTGCAGGGCCCCCCTCTCAATACATAGGAATGTAGTGCGGCCCGAATTCTGGGCCGGGACAACTGATCTGTTTGCAGTCACCAGGCCGATAAAACTGTGTGTTGTTTTTGAAGGGTAATAGTTTTCATTTAAAAACAGAACGCCAACTAAATAGCATTAAGGTGCACTGTGTAAGATGTGGCCAGAGTAGGTATTGCAACTATGCTGCTCATTGAAACTGTTAATACCTATTGCTAATTTTGGTCTTTTCATGAATGAAAACAATACTTACTAGTATGACCAAAGTACAGTAAGTTTTGCAGCTAAAAATGTCTATTTCTGGAAATTCAAAATGGCGGACCATGGAGAAGATTCCCCTTTTCATGCATGAAAAGTGCAATTTTCCGAGTCATATTGAATACTTAGAATTTGATGGTGGTGGTAAGTATTTGTTAAGAAGGTAACATTTGTGTATGGGCAGCATGGATTCTGAAAATTAACTACAAAAATCGTACACAGTGCACCTTCAAAGAACACAAGAAGGTTAAGTCAATAATATTGGTGGTGAGTCACTGTTTCACTTACCAATGAGGAGGATTTGCTGGTTCACATTAAACACTTTATTTCTCATTGACAAACTATTGTACAAAATATACACAAAAAAATCAACAAGCAGCAATGTTGACGCACCGAAGCTTTTTAGAATGCAAAATATACTGTTTTTTAAATGCTACACATGGATTCAATGTAATATGTTTGGAACAATACCCATGCTGTACTACTGTACGTGTATATGAAAATAAACCAATCCACCCAAAAAAAATCAGTTTAAATACACAACGGAACCACGACAATGCTTCACCAGTATTAACAATAATGTAAAGGAAAGTGCAAAGTTTAAACAGGCTAAAACATTCTATGCAGGTACGAGCTACATACTGTACAAACTTCTACTGATACTGAGGATAACAGATTGTACATGGATGATGCATAAGCTACATAAGCTGCCTATCCATACCAGAAGCAGTCACGGCACAAAACACTTAGCGCAAAATCTCTTCTGATAATTATCGGCATTTTCTGTCAATCAACCTTTTAGAGAGGCAAAGTCCTATATGATGGACTTATTCATCCACACACCAGCTCTTCAAGAAAATATAGAACCTTCTTTTACGCTGGTCTGTCCATTCATTGTCACGAGTTAATAACCTTTGATAAGCTTCGGGGTTGTAGTCCCATGTTAATAAACGTTTCTTTGTGTCTTTTCTTTGTAACGAAAATGTAATAAGACTTGTGATATTGTGTTTGAAATAAATCCTAATGATGTTTCCATCTGCAGATACCAGAGCCACGGTCGGACAATAAGTCGTGACAAGAGAAATAAATACAGTATGCCTACAGCCGAGCAAACAGCTCAAGCAGAAGCATAATGAAATCACTCGGATCAAATCACCTGGCTGGGTCAATGCTAAATGATACAGCAGACCATGCCAGGCAGTGTGTATTATCATGTGTAACCACTCCCACTGCTGTGGTTCGCTTGCTGCCTACAGCCAGGGCCGCTGACAGCTTTGGCTGGGCCCAGGACAAAGTCATCCACCCAATGCATTCAATGTAATGAGTGCCCAATTATGCCCCCCCCCCCCACCCCCCATCTCCCTCCCTGGGCCAGGGACAGCTGGCCCCTTTGCCCCCCCCTTGTCAGCTTCCCTGCCTACAGCCGCCCTATTAGCAGCTTCTCCTGCCCATAATGAGACACCTCAGTCACGGAAAAAAAAAATCTATACAAAGGATGTACGTATTCCTCCATGAGGAAAAATATGGAAATGGATCGATCGCGTTGGTGCGGTCCATTGAGCTGGCCCAACGCCCGTGAAGAAAAGCACTTACGCAGCAGGGAAATGGAAGAGGAACAGGAGGCGTTAAAAAGAGAGTGGTCAGCTCAGCTCAGAGCCAGCCCTGCTGTCGGAGAGGAGAGCGAACAGGACATTGTAACAAGTCCCGCAGGTAGGGAGGCAGGGAGGGGGACTTTATCCACCGTCCACTGACATACAGTTCATCACTGTATACGGCACCTCTAGTGGGACGCGCTGTAGGCCCCCCCCAACCATCAATTCAACTGACAAGAAAATTGGATGGTCTTGGCTTATTTTCTCTCAGCTAAATCTCCTTTTAACCAAACAGTCACCTCGGCAGCGCTCCAAGGCAGGCAAAGCATTATAGATTGCTTCGGGTTCTGTTGAGCACACCGTTGTCTCCCTAAATTTGTTTAAGACCTCTCTCACAATGGAGAACTCTGACCTCTTAATAACAGCAGCCATTTTGGCAACAGCAGCCCATGACATCAGCAGCGGCTGACTAAACACTGGTGATCTTTTTGCTGACCCCCCCCCCATCCCCCTCCCCCAACTCTACCCCTCCCAAGGCCCTATATCAACGTCCACAACACACATAGCCTGACAAGCCAGACCATGTAAATTACGTCGTAATTCATTCAAATGGTCGGGCTTGTTAGGCTACAACACGCACGCCACACCACACCACAACACACAAATAAATATCTCTTTACATAGCCCAAAGCCCAATGTCTGTTGGTTGGTAAACGGATAAGAGGTCCTTTGAGGTCATCTCTTTACAGCAGATAGAGATCTGTAGTCTGCAGCGATCTGTGTAGTCTAGAGAGAACCAAAAGTGGGTCAGTCAGGTCAGGCAGTGCTGAGGGCGACCTGGCTACTCGGTATGTCCTGGTCTGGGAACGAGGACTGCCTCTTCCTCCCCTGCAGGAAGTGGACGTTATGGCTGCCCAGCTCGTCCATCTCCGTGTTGAAGTGGTCGGGACTCAACTCCCCGTTGGACGTCTCCTTGATGACGCTGTAGGTGAGGGCCACGCTGTACTGCGGCGGCCGCTCGGAACGCTGGGGGCCGCAGTGGCACAGCTTCCGGAAGGCGGTGCGGAACTTCTGCGACATGGCGTTGTAGATGACGGGATTGATGGCGCTGTTGAGGTAGATGCACAGGCGGCAGAAGAGCAGGAACCAGGTGTCCAGGTAGGCCTGCGACAGGAAGGAGTTCACCACCACCAGCGTGCGGTACGGCATCCACAGCAGCGCAAACAGGATCACCACCACCGCCAGCATCTTGGTCACCTAGGACGTAACGACAGGACACATTCTCAAATTATACTGTACAAATTATACCTGCCTAGAGTCAAAACAAAGTGTGGTGAGGCAGCTTTTAGCTTCTATGCTGCAAAGCTTTGGAACCATCTTCCTGATGATATAAAAAATGCACCATCTGTTGCAATTTTTAAATCTAGACTCAAGACGAAGCTTTTTGCAGATGCCTACCCGTAACTTAAATTTTATGTATTTAATTTTAATTTTTATTCTACCATATGTTTTACCGTAGCACTTTTTTTCAACTTAGCTTAAATTATGTGTTTTTATTTATTTATTTCCATTTTCTTTTTATCATATGTTTTATCTTAATGTTTGAAATCTTCTTTGGCTTTTAAATACTTTTAAAGGCTCTTTGTATTTGTAAAGCACATTGAGTTGCACATGTGTATGAAATGCGCTATATAAATAAAGTTGACTTGACTTGACTTGACTTGTATACCAAGAGCTCACAACATGGTTTTATACATATGGTCAAAGACAGGGTTCTTTGGGGGGGCTCAGACGTCAGGTGGTGCAACGGCATCTGATGTCCATCAATTAATTAGCAATTGATGGCTGCTATGCTGCAATGATTGTGCTTCCTAGATAGCCCACTAAAAACAAACAAACAAACCAAAAATAGTGGCACTGGCTTTCGTTGCACCACCCTGACGTGTGCTACTGCTGTCACTGACCCATACATGAGAACTCTCACACATGTGTGAAATGGAGGAAGATGATGAAGGCGGTCCCCGAATTGGGTCCTCATTACTAGAGATGTCCGATATTGGCTTTTTTGCCGATATTCGATATGCCGATATTGTCCAACTCTCAATTTTCGATTCCGATATCGGCCGATACCGATGCTGATATATGTGGGTTATTTTTCCTCATAACAAATTTTAGGTAATATTACAAATCTGCTGTTGTGGAACAGAATATGCTTAACTTTATTGTAATGCCCCACTAGATGCATTCTCGAATGCAACAAAGCTTTCCAAATATTAATATCGTCTGTGCAAAATAGAAAAATAATTAAGGAGAAAAGTGTATAGTAATTCAAGCATTATTATATCGGTTTTGCTAGGTCAAAAATCCGATACCGATATTGACCGATATTACATCTTATGCTATTATCAGGCCGATAATATCTGCGGGCCGATATTATCGGACATCTCTACTCCTTACATTACGAGTATTTGGTTTGGGGAGGGCTGTCAGGTGACTTTGTCCTTTGCATAGCCAAAGCTGTCAGTGGCCCTGCTTGGCAGATACTTGCTTTCAGGTAATTTTTAAAATATTTTTTGCCGGGGGCCTTTATTATGATAGTGCAGTGAGGAACTAGACAGGAAGTGAGTGGGGAGAGAGACGGCGAAGGGTTGGCAAAGGACCCGGGCCGGAATCGAACCCGTGTCAGCTGCATAGCAGAGGACTGCCCTACCGTTAGTTCCATGCGGTAAGGCCATGCAGGTACTTATAAATCCCTTGGGTAACCACACCTGTCAGGACATCCATGAACAACATCACTAACACTTATAATACATTTTTGAGTACCGTTGTTGGGAAACGACATGATTGTTTCCTCATTTTCCAATGAAATGATTGAGAAAATGTGTCTACTGCTGAATCAAGTTCTTCTGATAAAAGTGTATTTGTGATAAACTGTCAAATTAAAATCTTATAGTAGCATTGCCCAAAAAGCAGGGGTGGAAAAGTAACTTATTACTTTTACTCAATATTGTACTTGAGTAGCTTTTATGAATACTTTGTACTTTTTAAGTAAATTTTTAAATTAATACTTTTACTTGTACTTGAGTACATTTTGACCCAAGTACTTTACTCAATTACACTGGAACCTGGCCTGAGTACTGAGTAAAAAAAATTGACCGAGAGACAAAATGCCATGCACAATAATGCCACAATCCGCCAGAAATGAAAGATTGTGCAGGATGGCACACAGCATTTCCACTATTTTACTATCTTGTATCAATGTATTGGATGATGGCTGGTGCCAAGCAAGAGATAGAGGTTATGGAGGACGATATTCAAGAAAAATAAACATGACATTCTCAAGAGGAAAGCTAATTAAAAGTAACTAAGTACTTTTTACTCAAATTACATTTTAAGTGAAGTACTTTTTACTTTTACTTGAGTAGAATTGTAGATAGGTACTTTTACTTGTACTTGAGTAGAATTTAGGCAAAGTAAAGATACACATTTTCTGTACTCTTTCCACCTCTGCCAAAAAGTGTTGCTCAAAACGTTTCCAAGCCTAGTGTATCACCACCTTTAGTGAAGCTTCTGCAACAGCTCCATTGCTTACACAATTTGTTGGTAGTCTTTGTACTAATTTGGAGTGATTATTAACTGTAAAGAGACACTGACAGGCCTATAGCCTCTCTTCTAGCATTATTTTCAATATGTCTAATCAGAAAGTGGAAGACCGTGCCAAATTGTTCAACTTAGTAGTTGTGAATCTTTGTGTGAAGATTCAATCAGATCCGGAGTGATTATTCTCTATGTGACCAGTCCGTGGTATTTTGTGGGACAGTCCAAGGTACTGGTGTCATGCACTGTAGAATGTGTCTCATACAGGGCCGGATTAACGCACGTATGGCTGCAGCCTAGGGGCCCCCACCTGCCATGGTGCCCCTGATTGCAGAATTGATGACAAGATGCAACATTGAAAAAAATATTGTGTTGATATGAGTGCAGACCTGAAACTATTTCATGCTCCTCTCCACAGTTCGTATACATGTTATCCTTAATGCCTTGTAATTATGACACTGTCTATGTACAGTTGAAGCAAAATTGGCCTTCCGGGGGACCCACAGCAACCTGTAGCTTAGGGGGCCCAGGCTATCCTAATCCGGCCCTGGTCTCATACAATTAGAAATAGTTACACTGAACATAACTGTCCACCTTAGTGGTTGTATAACGGGGCATGAAGCATGTAATCCGTCTACCTCACTGGACAACAAAAGAGAGTAATTTAGTCCCCATAACAGCCATTAATTGCTGCTGCTGATAGCGGTAATGACACACTGAATAGTTATATAGTGGAGGCGTTATGCAAGCCAGGCTTGGAGCCATAAGCAAGAAAAATGAGAAAATAATTATGTGGTAATATACCTTAATTAGACCATCTATATGCAAGCCCAACTACTACATAATTACGCCATGAGAGAACACTCGATTTATGAGAGGCCCGAGCCAAAATAGAGGTCATTTTTATTCAATTCTGAGCTGCTTGTTGGCCCTTCTAATGAGTTGACCTTGTTGTAACCCCATCTGATGATCATTCATATCTGATAAAAGTGTGAGATGGACATTCAGAATGCATTCAGAATCAGCTCAGATAAATGGGTTATGTTGATGTATCAGTAATGATCCCTCTCCTCCTGATCCATCTCCTGATTTGAGAACCCCTTGAGCCCTTCTCAATGACCACACACTAGCAGGGGGGTTGATGGTAATCTTGTTGGACAGCAGCATAGTGCCTCTGGGTGTGTCAGACATGCACCGTTGACACCCTGATTGCCACCGTAACCACAGATAGCCTGTGATAGGCAATGACTTCTGAATCAAACGTTAGAATGAAAGTGGGAAACTGGTGTTTAAAAACAAAGAAAATGGATAGGCTGGTGAGAGTAGAGCACCTCATCAGAAACATATCCATTTAAGAGGAAAACGTTATGGACTAGTGCACTTGATCAAACATAAACGGCATTCGACACGTAGTTTAACCCGGAGTCTCTCACCTGCCTGCGCGAGGTCGCTGTGGTGCTGCTGCAAGATGAGTTTTTGGCAGAAAGTGCTTTACCCCCCAAACATGACTCCTTTTTCCACTTTTTGCTCTTTTCAACAGGATCACTTGGTAGCGGGTTCAGGAAGAGAATTCTTGCGATTAGTCCATAAAGTATCGCGGTCAAAAGGAGGGGCACGACGTAGAACACAGCAAAGTCCGTGAAGTATATCGGTAAATAGAGACTCCTCAAAACTTTGTAGCCACAGCTGACCAGTGTAATGTTATCATACACCAACTCTGTCAAATCTGACAGGTAAAACCACATGACACAATAGAGCGACGTGAAAGTCCAGACAGCCACAATGATCTTTTTCGCTCTGGAAAGTGTGCAGAGAAACTGTGCTTTAATCGGGTGACAGATGGCAATATATCGCTCAATGGTAAACGCAGTGATTGAACAAGAAGACGCGTTGATCCCCAAGTATTGAAGATAAGTTATACAGAGGCATCCGGCTCTTCCATACACCCACTCCCCGTATAAGGTGTCGGTGATGTTCGGTAACCCTGCCGCTGTCAGCACCATGAGGTCGGCGACCGCCAGGCTGACCAAATAGCAGTTGGTGGGGGTCCGCATGTGTTTGGTTGTTAAGACGACCAGAATAACCATAACGTTGCCTACTATGCCAACGCCACATATTAAGGTTACCAGAAATATACTAACCACTTTGTATTCAGTGGTATAGTCAGTCCAGTTCCCGAGCGTGTGGTTGTCTTGAAGAAGAGTTACATTCTCCATACTTAAACTCGCACTAAAGATGATCTTTCAGTTCAGTTTCTCATTGCGCGGTTAAAAAAAAAACCTTTAAAAAAAGAGTGAAAGTGTAAAAGTTAATTTCCTCGTCCAAGTGACATTTTGAAATTGTTTCCAAGTAGAAGTTGTGGCAAATAGCACTTGTCAGTAGTTCTAAGTCTTGGTCGCCTCTGAAATGTTAACGTGCGTAAACGGACGCATATCCCATTGGTGGAAATTAAATTCATGGCCAAAATGGTATAGCCTAAGAGAAAGCATCAGCTGAAATCTTCCTCAACAACTCGGAGTTCCAAGGCGCATGTTGCTCCGTCCACCACCTAGAAAGCCAACTCCTGAGAAGAGATAGTGAGGGGAGAGAGAGTCGCCTCTGGTAATAAGAAATGTGGCCAAACTGAGGGGCTCAGCTCTCTGTGGATAAGAGGGTGCTGCGCGCGCTCTCTCGCTCTCTCGCTCTCTCTCTCTCTCTCTCTCTCTCTCTCTCTCGCTCTCTCGCTCTCTCTCTCTCTCTCTCTCTATCTGCTGTGGGAGGTGAGCACGACAGTTACATTTATTACGAATGAATGGATGAATGAATGCGCGAATGATTGTGCTTGGAGACGTATGGTATTTTGGCACAACCACAGTTTTTCTTTCCAAACATGACAAACACCTTTTCTGGGACAGACAATAAATACACATGCGCCACTTTGCGCCACTATACACTATAGTGTGTAAAGTCACTATAGGGAAAACTATTTCTTTTATTTCGTTTGGCTCAGGTTACTGATGGCATGTGCGCAATGCATTTGTGCTTTCAATACAGGTAAAATGCTGAGACCAGCACTGAAGGGGTTTTATAAAGCTGGGTGGTTCACGGCTCATACTGCAGTTCTGTTTGCATATGCACCCATTAAAAGCTCCTGAAAAGCCAGAGAGACTATAGAGACTATGCGCTGTGTGTTTAATGAGGTTATTACTGAGGAGTGGAGAACTGTTGCGTTTTAAAGTCAGCTCCTCGGTGGGGGGAGACCGTGAAGTTAGAGCAGATAACGTTAAAGAGCTGTCTGAACTGCGGGAGGCCGCGTCTGCTGGGGATTAAACGGTTCTCGCAGCAAGGAAAGAAGAAAGAGGCAGGGCGCAGAGGAAACACACGGGGGTAATTAGGACTGTCCTTTTTTTGCAAGCCTACAGGCCTCTTTTTCTTTCTTTCTTTCGGTGTTCTTTTGAAGCGTGGAAATATGTGTGACGAAAAATGTTTTGTGATTTAAAAAAAAAAAAAAGGTAGGCCCATAGCCTGAAAATAATAGCCTAGTCAAAAGTTACCGTGGACCAGTGGAGTCAGAGCCATTCATCAGAGGCATGGTGACTTGGACATGAATGCACTGCCATTTCCCAATGGGGTGTAGGCTAGGCCAGAATATGAATGTCGACAGGAATGTAGTCTGGACTGCAGCCTCCTCCAAGAAGTACTGTGACAGAGCTGGGCAGTATTTCAGATATATGTATTAAAAATACGTAGGCCTATTTAAATTACTTTTTTTGTATCACAAAAGTATTTAAATGCATATTTTAAATCATTTTCAAAATAGAAAAGCTCTGGCTGCGAGGAGAAAGCCATGCAGTGAGACAGAATTCCATTTCAAACACTGTGTTTGGGATGTTCAGTGTTGCATACAACCGCCTTGATAACACTTGCATCTCGCCTCACTTTTGCAATGAGCTGTGAATAAACAACACAACGCTTTGCCTCATGGCTGCAGCTTCTGCAAATTCATCACAAATAGCCTACCCACCACAATGTAAGCTACTCCAGAAGGTATTAGTTGAACATAGACTACTATCTTTGAAGGACACAGAACAGTGGGCCTTTAAATTATTTACAAACAAACAAACAAATGATTGGATGAAGGAATAAATGCATTAATGGATGGATGGATGGATGGATGGATGGATGAATGGGATCGATGGATTTATTACTAAACACGTATGAAGCACTGGGCATTTGGGCAGCCGTGGCCTAGTGGTTAGAGAGTTGGTTTTTCTATCTAGGGGTTGCAGGTTCAAATCCCCCCTGACCTCTCCCTACATCTCCATCCATGGCTGAAGTGCCCTTGAGCAAGGCACCTAACCCCACATTGCTCCAGGGACTGTAACCAATACCCTGAAAAATAATAACTGTAAGTCGCTTTGAATAAATGAAAGCGTCAGCTAAGTGCAATGTAATGTAATAATGTAATGTAATTTATAGTGCTTGATCTTTGTCACAGCTGAATGTGAGTATAGGACCGCCTCGTCTTTTTACTGTGTAGACTACATATGGGAGATTAGCATTTGTATTGCCTTCATCATCTTTACTACGCCCTCCTTGTTCTTACTCTTCCTCCTCCTGGTCTTCTTTTAACTTTCATCCTCATCCACCTCTTCCTCCTCCTCCACCCTCCGCATATCAGATGATGAAATATCACAGTGTTCATTTAACCCTCAAGGTCTCTTTAGACTCCTCCTGCTGTCAGTGGGTGTGTGTGTGTGTGTGTGTGGGGGGGGGGGGGTGGGTGGGTGGACAATTCAATATGGACAATTCAGCCTGGGAGAAGTATACGTTCAGCGCTGCAAGGGGTCGTTTCAGCTCTGAAGAGTGGAGGGGCGTGGTGGCTGTTTGTGTTTGTGATCTGCCGCCACACCCCGTTGACAGTCTAAACCAGGCTTTATAGCGGAAAAGGACCAACACCTCTATGGGTGTTAAATTCGACTCACTACGTAAATGACTCCGCTGTCTACCCACAGTGTAAATGCAGTGCAGTGCAGTCTATCCTTCAAAAGGAGTTTCCCAGCTTCTCCATCATGTCGGCACTTCATTAGTCCTGGGCTTCATTGCCTCTCCACTGGTCTGGAATAATAGTCTCTTGATGGCCTGTGTTTCTTTAGCACCCACGCTATTCACCAGCCACACATGCAGGAGCTGAGTGCACACTTGGACACACACACATAGGCTAAATGATGTGGTGGGCACATAGCCTACATACCGTGTGTGTGTGCAGGGAAGTCGACGTGGGCGGTTATAGGGGTCAGTTGTCCCGGGCGCAGGGAGAAAGGGGCCCAGAATTGGGTCCTTGTGACATAAAAGGTCGGGGGCCCATTTAGTCAATTTTGTCCCGGGGCCTGGCCAAAGCTGTGAGCGGGCGTGTGTGTGTGTGTGTGTGTGTGTGTGTGTGTGTGTGTGTGTGTGTGTGTGTGTGTGTGTGTGTGTGTGTGTGTGTGTGTGTGTGTGTGTGTGTGTCACATAGTAGGCACATACCGTGCATGAGTGTGCATATGCACCCACATACCTGTAGTCACAGACTTACAGTTTGCACACAGACAGACAGACGGACACGACATTTGTGTGTGTGTGTGTGTGTGTGCGTGTGTGTGTGTGTGTGTGTGTGTGTGTGTGTGTGTGTGTGTGTGTGTGTGTGTGTGTGTGTGTGTGTGTGTGCAGGTGTGTGTGTGTGTGTGTGTGTGTGTGTGTGTGTGTGTGTGTGTGTGCAGGTGTGTGTGTGTGTGTGGGTGGGTGTTTGGTTGTTTCTCACCTAAATCTGATAATGGAATGAGCCGTGGTTAGAAATTATCCAGAAAAAAAATAATCCACATTCACCCTACATGCTCTGACTGTGAGCCGTTTACATGGACACCACACAATCTGAGCAGTGTACAGTGGAGATTCCACTAGATTAGAATGTACATTTGGGAATACGCTTGAATGATGACAACTGTGGCATTTCTCATTACGGCAAACAGATGAGATGATTCATGGACGAGATAAAAAGCATTAAGAGACAAGAGTACACGCGTTTCGGGACTCTAGCCCATCATCAGTGGTCCCAATTTAAAATGCTCAGAATTCAAATAAATAAATAAATAAACTGGAAAAAAATGACAGATTTCTTAACAACCTGAAGAATATCAACTGATACCGGTTTAGTGGTGTTTATTTAAAATGGAACAATACTGCCTGCCTGTGGCTGAAGGGTGTAACTACATCTTCTTGATATAATAAAGAAAATGAGATGGGTGCTGAAAATCATTTTGTCTACCACTTTTATCCATACCATTTTTCTGCTATTATTTATGCTATATATTGATTGTTTTGTTTATCTGGCTTGTCTGTCTGTGGATAGTTTTTTTTGTCATAGTATTTTATTGTAGTCTTATGTTATGTGTTGAGACTACATGTCAAACCGAATTGCCCAATGCTGGGAAATGTCGTTTCTGACTCTGATGCTGATGTAAGTCAGGGAAAGGAAAGGCAAGGCAGCTTCATACATCATACTTCATACATAGCACATAGTGGGGGGTGCTGTGACGCAGCGCGCTTAGCCCCCCACATTTGAGCATGCATGCCCACCCACGGGGACCCCGGTTCGAGTCTGGACGGGGTCATTTCCCGATCCTCCCCTGTCTCTCTGTCCCATTCGCTTCCTGTCACCATCTTCGACTGTCCTGTCAAATAAAGGCATAAAAGCCCCTGAAAATATATAAATAAAAATAAAAAGACATAGCACACACTAAATTACATGAAGGCATTTCAATTTGCCTCATAAAAAAAATCTAAAAGACATTCTTACAAAGTGGCATGACGATTTTAAAAAATCCAAAAATCAAAGATGAAATGTATAGGTGTAGGGCAGCTTCCCAAAACATATTGGGAAAAGAAAACTTATTTCATTACCTTTGGTGTATTTGATGAACGGTATTATAAGCATGTGCCACTTTTTGTCAAACAAAAGAAGAGACTTAGATCTGGGTCATCCTAGCTGACACACACAATAGAAATTTTGGGCATGATTTTGCACATAGTTTAAACGTAACAAAACTTCCAACAAATACAGCTCTGCATGTTTTAAACACATGAATTGCACCGTTCATTCATTTGCAGCAATAATCAGCTTGCTGCATAATCTTCTGCAAGACATTATGAGACAACAGGGGCTTCCTCCTATATTTCCTCTAGGCCTCCATTTTGAACCCAGACTGGAATTGATCAACATACGCTGAGTCTCACACCTCTTCTGCCACACATGCTAGCCCATCCACAGTCAGCAACACATCAACATACTGCATCATCAGCCAGCCAGCGGGCTTGGTATATGCTATCTTTATAAAAGTAAGAGTACTAGTGGTGTCAACAATGATCGATGAGGTGATAGTTTCAATTACCTCCATGGATATTTCGGGAGCAAATGAATGTTAAATTAAATAAAAGCACTTCAAAGCATTGCAAGACTGATAAAGACTGATACAGAAAACAGCCAATAAATTGTTGCTCAGTATCTGACTACTTGTATTGCCTCATCATGACTGATTAAACATTTGCTTTGCTTTCAGTAGAAATGTAATGCATTGCAATGCATTGTAGAATTGAATCGGATCGGATCGAATCGCATAGAATCGAATCGAATCAAATCGCTACCTCCCGAATCGTGATCGAATCGTGAGGGCAGTGCCAATCCACACCACTAGTAGGCACATCCCACCTCTCTGAGGCTAGGTGCAGGACAAAGGCGCGTCTAATAGTGGAAAAGAGTAGAAGTACACACACTGTAGCTCCACTTTGAAAATGTATTCAGGTCATACAACGTGATGCCTGAAGAAGACCCTGTTGGGTCGAAACGTTGTAAAACCTGAACACATTTTCAAAGTGGAGCTACAGTGTGCGGTCTTCTACCCTTTTTTACTGGCATATAGGCTATACATGCACTATAAGCACTCTGGGTTGTGTGCATACCACCACGGTAACAAAGGGGAAGCTTTATAGTGATGGTGCCAGCTGAATTCCCTGGTAAGTGGTCTCCTCGTACAGGGGTTCTCAAACTTTACCATGACAAGGCCCCCCATATACCGGTGCATTCCAGACAAGGCCATGGGTCGCGCCACACTATCTTTTCTGTGGACCCCCTTTCACAAGCATAGTGTAGGGCCTGAGGCAGTGTTCCACTAGGATATAAAATAATATCAATAGGAATAGGAATATTGTTTAGCTTTTTTGTTTTATTTTGTTGCATGTTATTCAGTTTATTCAATTACTTATTTTTTGTTGTGCTATATTTTTCCTGCCATCCTGCCGCGGCCCCCCCTAGCACCTCCTCGTGGCCCCCCAGGGGTCCCCGGCCCCCAATTTGAAAACCACTGTCCTATAGTAAGCACATGGCACAGGTGGTATGCAAGTGGTCTCCAACAGTAGTAACTGCATGGCACAGGTGGTATGCTGTAGACTTCTGCCAAGAGACTGAATTAAAAACACAGGAGAAGAGGCCTCGGCTGTGGCTCAAATGGTAAGGCACTGCACTGTCACGCCGGTGACCCATGTTCGATTCCCGATCCTCCCCCTTCTCTCTCTCCCACTCGCCTCCTGTCACCATCTCATACTATCCTGTAAAATAAAGGCATAAAAGCCTCTCTCTCTCTCTCTCTCTCTCTCTCTCTCTCTCTCTATATATATATATATATATATATATATATTAACACAGGAGTAGACACATGCTAGGCTACAATGCTAGCAGGATGTCGGATAATAACACACCACTATCAAAAACATTTGCTGAAAATACCTCCAGGTGCTCCTAGATTGCCTAACAGTATATGAAGAGTTCAGATGCAAACCCCCCTAAGTGCCTTTTCAGATATTAATCTTAATTCATTTTTATTTAATACAAAACTATCAAAATTGCATATTTTTTTATTTTATTTATGTAATATAACTATTTATATGTATTATCAAGTACATGAATGTAAACCAAACCAACAACCGGGTTCTCTAAAAATATAGAAGTGCAGGTCTTCAGAAATGGAGTTAAGGGGTTTTGCATCTGAACTCCTCATATATAGGCATGCAATGAATCAGCCTTTTGGCGTTGTCTTTGGGTTGGACTTATGAACTGCACTGTTTGTTATTATTCAATATTTTATAACTCTAATGCTTATACTGTAGTGTCATTCTCAACACAAATAGCCTTTTAGCGCCTTACACAAACACAAATGTGTAGTTGGAAAACCGCTATAAATATCAGGAAAGAAAACTATACACATATGCGGGTGACGTCCATAGGCGGCATGATGTCTCTCATGAAGAAGAAAATGTTCCATGTAGCCATTAGGGGCTTATTGCTCTCATCCATCCTTGGGACCTCCTTGAGAAGGCAGCCGCTTGTCATAAATCAGTTGTCTTCACGTGGTGGGCACATGGAAACAAAGCAAAAAAAGGGGAGCACGCGGCTTCATGTTTTATAATAATGTCATAAATCTATAGGCGATTTATATTGAAGGTCATAACAAAATCTTTTTTAACAGCCTGACTCACCCTGTAGGAAAAAAAACAAGGTTCTGACAGAGCCCTTGTTTATTTGACAGTTTTGGGGTGTGTGTGTGCGTGTTCGTGCGAATGCATGTTTCAGTTTTTGCTTACTTAATTAAAATACCGTGTCCTGAACTTCATAATGGAACTACACCATGACCCCCCCCCCTCCCCCCACCCCCACGCCGAATATAAAATTCCATTCTGTCCCCCTGAAAAATGGCTGAAGTTTTTCCATCGCAGACCTAATTCCGAGCCTGTTCTCCCCGTGTTCTCTGCTCTCTCTCTCTCTGCTCTCTCTCTCTCTCTCTCTCTCTCTCTCTCTCTCTCTCTCTGCTTCTCCTTTTCTTGAAAGCAAGCAAATCTCGATTGCTTTTTTCCTGCTGAGGCAGTGCTTCTGAAGTGCAATCTCAATGGCAGGGTCAAAGTTTGCTAGCGCTGATGGATCATCAGTCAATGTGTGCTGATACGCGGAGCAGAATATTCCCGTATGGAAATTTCATCAGGCCTCTGAATGAAATGATGAATATATGTATCAAATCTACAAGGAGAGGTATCCATAAAATAATATGACAGTGATCTCATGGTTGGGTATGCTAATTGCATGAATTATTCATTCCACAAAGAGCCTCACCCGAACCTTTAACATGAATTGTCCATTTTTCTAATTGAGATTCTGGGAAAAAAAAAACTTTTTTTCCATCCCCAAATTCAAAAGAAAACTCTCCTTTTGTTCTGTCCTGGTATGAGGAGGTCCGACTGCCAACAAAGTACTCAAGGCCGGGCAGCCCCTGCATGTTTCACAAAACTAGTCGAATGAAATGTTTGGCTGGGTGTCAAGGCCTTTTTCCATTTTCCAAATGACAGAAAAGCGCGACGCGACATTTGACCCTGCATGTTGGTTTGAAAAAGCGCCTGGCCTTCGCTTTTAAGTTCTCCAACAACTAATTCATTTGCATTCGTTTGGATTATGAATTCAGGCCAGCAAAACATACACAAAAACACAGAAAAAGAGAACAACAGCACCAACCAACAAACAGTGGAAAAAAACAAAATCTGAAGATGTCATTGGAGGCAAGAGCTCACCTCTGTGCTCTGAGCCAGAACACAACATGCAGTCAGCATATGGTTTCATGAACAGAAGCGACAGGTCACAGATAACCATCTGGCTCTCTCTCTCTCTCTCTGGTGTGCTTCTTCTCCAAAGCCAGTCATACGGGAGGGGTAGAGACAGGGCTGGACTGGCCATCTGGCATAGCGGGCATTTCCTGGTGGGCCCTGCACCTTTGTGGGCCCCTATTTTCAGAAATGTAAAAAAAAAAAAAATTAAATCATTTCTGAAAATGGGGAACCACAAGGGTGCGCGGCCCACCGGTGAGTCAGTTCTGCGGCGCTAATGATGGGGTGGGGATTGGGGGGGCTTTACACCAAAAGTGCCCGGGCCCTATTTCCCCGCAGTCCAGCCCTGGTTACAGAAACAGAGAAAGAGAGATGCAGAGAGAGCAGAGTGAAAACAAAGAAGAGTGCCTGATAAATTGTGGTGCAGCGTGGTTGTAATTCGGCAAATACAAGCTTAGAATTGCATTGTGTTGATTGTTGTCTCCTAGGCAATTAAGGTTAATCCATCCATGTTGCGTGGAGTGGCAGGTCCCGTTCACTTATCTCATGAAGCAAGCAGCAATAATACATAGTCATGCATGAGGACATCCGGAAATAACACACAAGACATTTCCCAACATGCTTACACAGCCATATGCAATGAGACTGGCAGGCATATTGGGCTCAGCGTCGAGCTCTCGGAAAACTTGGGCTTTAATTCACAGACATCAACATTTCATGCAGTCAACGGGTGATTGATGAATAATGAATGAAAAAGGAGAGAGGGAAGTCACAGGACTGAAGAGAATAATTAATTGGTCACAGTACGACTCTAATTAAATTTGTAGGGTGGAAATCGTAACATATAAAATATCTCACACAGACATGAAGGAATACCCATTAGTGTGTAGATGAAAAAAAAATAAAAATAAAAAGGTATGCATTTTTCAAAACGCCTGTCAAGGGGTGTTATACCTTCATGTGTCAGTCACAGGGAACATGGTTGCAACTTTTCACCAAAAATGAAATCTGAAGAAATACACAAGGCTGCTCTCTCTCTCTCTCTGCGAGTGGAAAACCTCGATTTAGACATCCATCCGACCACACCAAGGAAATTTGGAGAGAGCCTCATATCAGTCTCTGAGGGCCAGGCGAGAGAGCGGGAGAGGGGGAGAGAGAAATGCCGTGATTAGGACAGCCCATTTCAATCAGCCTTGAAGGGGGAGGCTTAAATATTTAATGAACCTATCTGTTGTCACCCAAGCCCCTTATATCACTCTCTCTCGCTCCCTCTTTCCATCGCTCCCTCTCTCTGTTTCCCCTTCCCCTCTCTTTCTTTCCCCCTTCCTCTCTCTCTCTCTCTCTCCTGAAGTGCAGACACTAGACACTCACTCTCGTGCTCACATACACACAAATGATCTCTCTCTCTCCCTCCATCTCTCTCTCCCTCTCTGTTTCCCCTTCCCCTCTCCCTCTCTCTTTCTTTCCCCCTTTCCTCTCTCTTCTCTCTCCATCTTTTCCACTCTCTTGTCTCCTCCATCTTCATTGTCCCTCCTTAATATTCTGCTTATTGCCCTGA
>NC_085861.1:12985326-12987826 GCF_034702125.1 Engraulis encrasicolus
GAAGACCGCTGATCTCGAGTTTAGACACTTATTGTGGTATAGCTACTGATGAAGATACTTGTTTAGCGTTTAAAGGGGCTATTTTAGCGAAATGTTTCCTGAACAAAATTGACTTCAGTCTGCCTGGCTGCGATGCTTTGGTTAGACGCATCATTTTAAAGCTGCAACCTAGTTTTCGACCACGATGTAAGCATTGCGTTTTAAACTGAATTAAAGATAATCTTGGGGTTTACTAGGATTGCTTCCCTAATTGGATGCTGATTCAGCGGGCTAATCACTCACTTTAATCGCCTTTCAAAGAGGAGCAAAAGATTGCTTCCGTGCACAATAATTAACTTTAGCCGGGCATTTCAGATTACTGTCTGAACAGGTTAGCCCATCTGCTGTAACACTGAACCGAGCCTGAAATGTGGGTGAAACATTGAACAACAAGGCAGTGTTGAATTTCGCGGAACGCCCCATGTGACAACTGCCAAATTGTTAAATGCATCTGACATGTCACGTTTCCTTAATTTGTTTAGGTCTGTCGAATGTGATCATCCGCACGAGAGCAATGATTAACCCACACTAGAAGGAAAACCAATGGCAGCTGTGGAGTTACTTTACATAAATAGAGCAGGAGAACAATCCGAAAGACCAGTCGCCCTTGACTGGGCATCAAAGCCGCTGGACGTCCACAAACAGAGAAGCCCAGGCGTCGAGGCGCTTACCAGGGAGGCAGAACGTGGATTGGCTCTGAGGGCGCCTGACTGCGAAGGACAATGTAATTCAGCACCAAGGACGGTTCCCTTCAAAGGACTCCAAGGCAAACACGGCCACAGAGGAGCCGAAAAGGTCAGGGTCTGCTGCGACGAGGAATTGGAAACTTCTTTCACATACGTGGACGAAAATGTCAACTTACGACTCGCAACACCGGACGCGAGTGGGAAATTTCCACCTGGGGCCGTGTGCCACCACCACGGCTCGTCTTGTGAACTCCGCCCTGACGGCTTCCAGGAGCTTTCCCTCATGTCCGAAAATGACCTGACATCGGAAAGTGCTGTAAAGTCTGTCGACTATGGATTTATCAGTGCGGTCACGTTTCTTGTGACTGGAATCTCGCTAGTTATCATATCCTACTCTGTCCCACGTGACGTTAACGTGCAGGACCCCGAGAGCGTGCCAGCCAGGGAGATGGAACGGCTGGAGAACGAGAGCGCCCGGGTTGGGGCACACCTCGACAGGTGTGTGATTGCCGGGCTGTGTCTTCTCACCTTGGGCGGGGTGGTGCTCTCCACCCTGCTCATGATATCCATGTGGAAGGGGGAGATGTACAGGAGAAAGGCGTTTGCATACTCTAAACACTCCACTAAACTCTATGGTTCCATCAACTTTAATGTACGGTCCAGTCCCAGTGGCTCATCCACCCACTGTGCATTGGAGATTGTAAATGACATCAACGAGACACATGGATAACGAAACCCATGGATAAAACAATCATATCTGTATTGCAAAGTCATTCCAGATATTTCCAGACCCAGCACCTTCTAGCATATCAAAGACAGGCTGTTAACCTATCGATGTAGGCCATTCATTTTGTCAGTGTGTTTAGTCTAATGGACTTGTGTTGCACTTAACATGTATTGAAACATTCATGTCGTGAATGATCACTGAGCATTATCAGACAGTCTACAAAGCATCCCGGCTGGCAATGAATCAAGATAGCATGTCTTTTGAAGTCTGAATTGTTCATCTTCTTTTTGAAAAAAAAAATGGATTTACCCTTCCAGTAAAAAGCAAACGCACATGACAGTATAACAATTGAAGAGGAGGATGTCAGAGCAACTGAAAGCCTTAAGCTGTGAAGCGAGAGAGAGGGAGCGTGAGAGAGGGAGAGGAAGAAAAATCTATGGCAGATGCAGTATTGTAACGCTGTCATTTATCATTCATTTTTAATGTTGGCAGAGTAACTTCTTGCAGCATGCAGAATTTTTGAAAAGTGTCAGTCCTCTTCGGGTGCTCTGGGGGCCTCGGGGAATGTGTGCGTGCGTGCGTGCGTGCGTGTGAGTGCTGAGGCTGACGATTTCATGTTCCCACAGTACTGTGTATCTGACGTCCAAGAAGATCAATGTATGTTGTTTCTCGCATATTTCACTACAAATGAAACTGTATTGAAGATGTTTGATACGTAATGACTCTCTGATGCCGATGGCACTTATTCTTCATCAGAGGCTGGGTGGCTGGCCTTTTCTTTTTACCACAGCAATATCGCTGTACTACTACGAGATGGTCAATCTATTGACAAAAGTGAATCAGCTATTCTCGCTCAGACATAAAACTTAAGAAAAACAAAAAAAGTGCTTGTCTATTTGTGTCTTCTGTAGTTTACCTTTTAAGTTTTGCTTTGCCCCTATCTCAGCCCTTCTTCTCCTCCCCCTCCTCCTCCTTCTCCTCCTCTGTCTTCTCCTCCTTCTCGTTCTCCTCCTCCTTCTCCTCCTCCTCCTCCCGCTCCTCCTCATCC
>NC_085861.1:12992826-13000326 GCF_034702125.1 Engraulis encrasicolus
TGCTGTGCTGTGCTGTGCTGTGCTGTGCTGTGCTGGACTGTGCTGTGCTGTGCTGTGCTGTGCTTTGCAGAACTGTGCTGGACTGTGCTGTGCTGTGCTGTGCTGTGCTGTGCTGTGCTGTGCTGTGCTGTGCTGTACTGTACTGTGCTGTGCTGTACTGTGCTGTGCTGTACTGTGCTGTACTGTGCTGTGCTGTGCTGTGCTGTGCTGTGCTGTGCTGTGTTGTGCTGTGCAGGACTGTGCTGTACTGTGCAGGACTGTGCTGGACTGTGCTGTGCTGTGCTGGACTGTGTTGTGCTGTACTGTGCTGTACTGTGCTGTGCTGTGCTGTGCTGTGCTTTGCAGAACTGTGCTGGACTGTGCTGTGCAGGACTGTGCTGGACTGTGCTAGGGTGGGATAGGTTTGGACTATGCAGGACTGCGCTGTGCCGTGCTAGTGGGAGGGAGTTGGACTGTTCAGGACTGTGCGAGGGTGGGATAGGGTTGGGTGGAAAGTGCAGTAGTGTAAACAGTGGCTGCCCAAACTTCCATTTCCACCACACTGATAGGACTCAGTTCTTGCTGCTGTGATGCCCTGACAGTGTTAAATGGGCTTGGTGTTTGTGCCAGTGGAAGAAAGAAAGAGAAGAAGATAAAAAAGCATGGAGGGAAGGGATGCTGGAAACGCATTAAGTTCGCAGAGGGGGAGAGACCCCTCTCTCCAACCAGAGCACTTTAAACTCTCTTCGTAGCTTCTTTCTTCACAGTCCCTTTTCATTAGGCTTTTCTCCAGCACTCCAGTCCCCGCTCTCTTTGTGTTAATGTCCTGTGTGCTCTCAGTAGTAGCTGTTTTTCATATCGGGTTACAGGCAGTGTTGCCAGATGTGTCTGATCAAATCCCACCCAAAAGGTTCAGAAAAAATGCCAAAATGTGCTGAATTATGCCCAATTTCAACAAATTGCATTGATTTCTATAGACACAAATCTGCTGAAAAAAACGCCAATTTTTCCCGTTTTCACCTGCAGACAAGGCCATCCCAAGTAGTCCAGTTGGGCGGGTAACCACCCAATCTGGCAACACGGGTTACAGTGAATATGTTGCCACTTAGTCTTCCCGGCAAAACCTTATGTCGGCATGATGAACAATTGCCAACGTTTGGCCTGGTTTTCCCCATTTTTTACAGAGACAAATGCTTTGCGATATTTCTGCATTGGGTGGCTTGGCCAGGTTGACACAGGTGGGGTGGGAGGTGGGGCGGGGGGTTGGGAGACAAAGGGGTCAATTGTCCCTGGGCCTGGGGCGAGAGCGGGCCCAAAACTGTGCTTTCATTACATTTCATGGGATGGTGAGACCTTTCAGATGACTTTGACCCTCTCTCCAACCAGAGCACTTTAAACTCTCTTCGTAGCTTCTTTCTTCACAGTCCCTTTTCATTAGGCTTTTCTCCAGCACTCCCGTCCCCGCTCTCTTTGTGTTAATGTCCTGTGTGCCATCCCCTCTCAGTAGTAGCTGTTTTTCATATCGTGTTACAGTGTATATTAGGGCTGTAACGATACACTCAACTCACGATTCGGTTCGTATCACAATTTTTGACCTACGGTTCGATACACCCCACAAATTCTGAAATGTATCGCATTTGAAGCTTGGAAGCACTAACCTCACATCATATCATATGGTTGTTTTCTGGAATGAAGGATAACAAAACTTTGAAAGGGTGAATCATGATACTGCCTCCTTACATCACGATACAGTATCGGGAGTCTGAGTATCACGATTTCTCGGTTCGATCCAATATCATCACAGCCCTAGTGTATATGTTGCCACTTAGCCCTACCAGCAAAACCTTATGCTGGCATAATGAACAATTGGCAACATTTGGCTTGGCTTTGCCCATTTTTACGATGACAAATGCTTCGCAATGTTTCTTCATTGGCTGGCTTGGCCAGGTTGACACAGGTAAGCCAACGGGGTGGGGGAGTGGACAAAGGGGTCAATTGTCCCTGGGCCCAGGGAGCCCAAAACGGTGCCTCCATTACATTGCATTGGATGTGGAGTCCTTTCCAGTGACTTTGTCCTGGGCCCAGCTAAAGCTATCGGCAGCCTTGGGCGGACAGATACAGTACATCACCTCACCGAGTTCGGACAAGCTCAGGATGTGATGTGTAAGCAGCCAGGCAGCAGCAGCAGTCGTTGAGTCGACGTCGTCATTATTTTCTATTCACGGCTGGAGTGGAGATGGTATCAACACGACTCTGCTCTCCGGGGTACTTGGCTCAGACGTCCGTCTGTTAATTACAGTTTCTACTTTCATTCTGCTGATATCACAGCAAAGGAGAGGAGAGGAGAGGCGAGGAGAGGAGAGGAGAGGAGAAGAGAGGAGAGAAACTGACCCATTCAGCAGAGGAGGCTATTCAACTTGATCTCACTGGATTCCGTAAAGTGGACACAGAACCTTGTGACACAAAATCTGTGGCAGTTTCACAGATTTTGCCAAAATTATTAGTGTCACCAAAATGTTTTCAGTCATGGACTCACAGAAGTGCTTTCCATATGTCCCCACAGCACTATGTTAAGTCTATTGTCAGAAAACAGACAAACAGATGGTGGAATAGTCTACCTTTTCCAGTTGTTCAATACCAAATTCTATAACTAAACAAAATAATGAAAGCAATTTATGTTGTGCACAGACCAAAACAATCCCTAACCCTAACCTGTCAGTAAAGAAATGTTTTTGAGAAATACCATTTCCGCTTGGTTGATAGGCTACCAAATTACTAAACAAAAGAATCCTAGCAGTATGAGCGGTGCCCAGACCAAAACAACCCCTAACCTTAACCTGTCAGTAAGAAATGTTTTTTGAGGAAAAAAATCTTTGAAATGAGAACAACCCTGAGAGAACATAAGTTGGGACACAAAACTGTGGGAACATGGAGCTGTGAGAAGAGAAAACTTATGTGGGCCCATCACAGAAAGCACTTCTATGACTCCATCACAAAATTTTGGCAATATCTGTGAAACAGCCAAAGGTTTTGTGTCACAATGGTCCGTTCACAGAATTCTGTGAGATCATGTTGCCTATTGAGTTTATGTTTTTAGTGAGGATGTTGGGGCAAGGAAGGTCTAACAGAGCTTGATGGCTCCAGACAGAGGAGGGAATGTGTTGCTTTATGCTGCTCTTTTACAGCAGATACGACCTACAAGACCCAGATAGTTGAGGTCGCTAAAGAAGTTTTGCCATGAGTTTCCTTTATTCACTCTGGACGTGACACTGACATGTTTGATTTAGCTAATCACATAATGGCTCTGGCTTGACAGCCTGGGACATTCGAAGAATTGTTTTTTGCCGAACCGGGTCATAGCTCAATACCAAAATATTTAATAATTGAAATTCGCTCTGGTCGCTCAGGTCACTCAGGTCGCTTCGCCCCAGGCGAATTGTCTTTGGTAGCTTTATTCACCTTCCCTCCATACAGAAATAATGACTTCCGCCGCTCAGGTAGCGTAGGTCGCGTTTGGTATACACATAGCTTTACTCCTCACTGCAGTGTCAAAAAAAACTGCACAGCACGCAGGCTGGCTCAGAAGCTCTCCATGTCTTTTCAGGCTCTTCTCAGTCTCTTTGCGACATCAAAGAAAAGAAATCTGGCAAGGTATGGATGATGCGTTGTGCGATTAATGCAGGTCCTTGACAGGTATATTTTATGGCATGACTAAAGAGTTCGGCATTGCGATTGATGAGACTGCAGTGCAGTAGTAGACTAAGCTCCCTGACTCCACTGTACCGTATTGCAAGACATTTTTTTTTATTAAATTAAGTGTTACTTTTTAAAATGATTGCAGCATGAAGAGAAGACTAATGCACAGTATTCTATTTCTACACACTGCTGGCCAGATAATGCAACGGACTGTCTACTGTATAAGCCTGTGTCTAAGTGGCAACTACTACGGTACATCACACTGGCTGGAGTTCAGACAGTTTTGCTGTTGCTGACGCTGTGCTGCTGTGCTGCACTAGCTAACAGCACTACTGTACTGTACGTACACAACTTGGGTGCAGTGGTGTAGTCTACGTAGAACGTGGGTATACGGAGTATACCCACTTCTAAATTTCAGGGGCTTCAGTATACCCACTTAAAATTGATTGATCCATTGTTTTGAATGGGACAAATATATACAGTATACCCACTTCAAAAAAATCTCAAATATACAGTATACCCACCACAAAAAAGTAGACTACACCACTGCTTGGGTGGGAGTACAGTTGTAGCCTACTGATGAAAAATGTATAAAGGATCTGTACAATGCACTGTGGTCTTTCTTTCGGAAAAGAAAAGACTGTGGAAAATGTGAACTGGTGGGTCTCATTGGTTTGTATAACCTGCTGCCTCTGGCTGACATCGAATCATTGCAGTTCAAATATGAGAAGTCTGAGGCAAATATTTGTGCTGTCACTGAACGGCGCTCTGGACATGTGATGTGAGTTTGGCCAGCAAATTGAGGTTCATGGCTTGGGTAGAATACGTAGAGCCTCCATCCCCACCCATCCATGACAGTAACACTGACAGTTTCAGTTTTTTTCCTTTCAACTGTTCCTTTCAACCTGCCTGGAGAGAGATTTTCTCGTCTTGGTTAATCCTCGCTGTGTACCATAGCACACACACACACACACACACACACACACACACACACACACACACACACACACACACACACACACACACACACACACACACAAACACACAGACAGACAGACACACACACACACACACACACACACACACACACACACACACACACACACACACACACACACACACACACACACACACACACACATCAGCGTCTAAGCATGCTATTTCAACCAACATGCACAGTTTTCCTTACCCCTCGGCAACTTTAATAGAATACTCTTCGCTTTAAATCCAGTTCTTCAAGTGATGCTTCAAATGTATCCATCTGCCACTAGATTTTTTTCTGCATTTCTGTCCCTTAGCTTTTTTCCTTGATGGCAGCTTTCTTCATTGCGTATATGTGGGGATAAAAAAATTGGGTTTGCCTTCTCTTAGATCTCCGGCAGTCAGGCTGCTCCTTTCAATGTGTCTTGGCAGCCCTTCATTCGTTTCCCCACACGACTGACTTGTCTGTCGCGTCAATCTGAATTACAGCATGCGTTTGCCTGATCAAACCTCAAATCTCATGTCACCTGGTGCAGGGTAGGTCTGGGCCCCTCTATGACTACCACAAGCAAGATAACAGAAGCTACCTGTGGATACACAGAAAAAAAATGGAGAGCTAATTCAACACCTAGAGAGTTCATTTAACAGTTCCCGGAGTGTATTTGGTCTCAGAGTACTTTCTAATGCCTCTTTTCCACTGCCGGTTTTCTGGTAGGCCTTCAGCTCGACACAGCACGACTCGGTCGCCAGTTTTTGCAAAAAGTGGTGGCTGAGTCACGCTGTGTCGAGCTGTAGGCCTACCAGAAAACCGGCGGTGGAAAAGAGGCATAAGTGTTGAATTAACACTGCATTTTTTAACCTGGAAATATCTTTTAGCGTCTGTGTCAGAAAATGGGTCATTATCAGACTTTTGAGACTACCCGACTATGACTTAGCCTTTCTGTTAAGCATTGGCTGCCTTTATCTATCCGGTGAGAGTCACCGTCAGGTAAGGGAGGAAAACATTTATTAACAGACTCTGGGACTATATAAGCGACTACAACTTAGCCTTCACGTTCAGCATCTGCTGTCTTTATCTGTGGTGAGCAACAGCATCGGTTAAGGAAGTTGCTTGGCAGAAGCTGTATGCTGAGAAGCAGTTTAGCCCTTGAATGAGAGAGTCAGGGCCGGATTAAGATGGCCCGAGGTCCCGAGGCTACAGGTTGCTGTGGGGCACCCCATAGGCAAATTAAGCAACACATTTACATAACCAGGGACATAATTACGAGCTAGGAATTAAGAATAACATGTCTAACAACAGATTCAAAACTTCACTCAACACGACAGAATTATTATTCAATGTTGTATCTCGTCACAATTCTGCATTTTTTCACTTTTGGCCAATCAGGGGCCCCTAGGCTGCAGCCATATCTAGCCTGTGCATTAATCCGGGCCTGGAGAGAGTGTGGTGCTTTGGTCCTCTGCAGCATTGACTAGATATTGATTACTGAAATACACTTTTATGCTGCCTCATTTGGATGCCAGTGATTTTGCCATGATGACTGAATAAACCGAGGTAGTTACGGCAAGCATTCTTACCTATGCACACATTGCGCATGGCAATGAATACATGATGTGGTATGAATAAATTGTGTTTTCACCTGACAGCCTGCATGCATGCCCCCTTCCCTGGCACCTGCTTCCACAGTATTTGTGTACCTTAGACAGCTAATCTCTGGCCTTGTGTGCTAAAAGTGTTTTATACCGTCAGGTTATTGTGTCCTGTAGCCTTCCCCCTGAGGCACTTCCTCCACTAGATCATAAAACGAATGCGGGCCTTTGGAATTCCTTCCTTCGATTTACTGTATAAACAGTAGAACTGAAAGCAAACAAGGGGCTTGGTTGGCTGGCTGTAAGCAAGTTTCCCTGCACGGCTGCGTTGCTTTCTTGAAGTTTCATCATGTTTGTTTAGTAGGACTAGGAGCCTCCTCGTGTTGCTTTGATGCATATACTAAACATTACCAAGGTGCTGCCGCAGCGGAGGATGCGAACAAAAAAAAAAACCTCGCTGTAAGTGTTGAGAGAATTCATTATGTATGCAGTCTATTCCACTTTGCTGTTTATCTCCGTACCGTACACCTCAACTGCAGCATCAGTGAGGAATATTGTTTACCATACGACAACCGACGCACTTTTCTTGTCTTCGCAATGTGGTTCTCTCTCGCAAACTTATTCCACAGCATCTCTGTTTAGGTTTTTTTTTTGTATTTTTGTTTTTTTATTCTCTCTTTCTTTTCTGTCCGCCTGTGCATTGTTAGTGGTTTTGGGCATGTTCTCTCAGCCTTTGCATCCATCCTTGCTCCTCAGATTCCCCTCTTGTGAAACCCATGTTGGCATCGTCCTTGTACACACACGCCTTATGCGTTATCTGGGATTCGATGTTGCAAGGCTGTGGGTTTGCGGTAACGAGGTCTGAATGCACCATTTCGCCTCAGGCCATGTGTGCGGTGAGTGCAACCTTACAGCAGCACCACCACACCAGCAGCAGCAGCAGGTAGAGTAGTGTGGAGCCCACCCAGAGCTTCCTTATATCCTCTCATTGTGTTCTCCTCATTCTCCTCTCTTCTCATCTCCTCTCTTCTCTCCTCTCTCCTCATTCTCCTCTCTTCTCCTCTCCTCTCCTCTGCTCTCCTTGTGTTATCCTCATTCTCCTCTGCTGTCCTCTCCTCATTCCCCTATCCTCTCCTCTCCTCTCCTCTCCTCTCCTCTCCTCTCCTCTCCTCTCTCCTCTCCTCTCCTCTCCTTGTGTTATCCTCATTCTCCTCTCCTCTCCTCTCTCATCCTCTCCTCTCCTCTCCTCTCCTC
>NC_085861.1:13002826-13005326 GCF_034702125.1 Engraulis encrasicolus
TACGAATGCAGTTTGAATTTGAGTCGAGTATCTATCGACGCGTTCTACTATAACAATGTATTGATTGGTCCATGCAATTTTCAAACTACATTCCAGAAGGGATGACTTAGTCAGGCCGCACCCTCCTAGTGATGCAATACATTCTGTGTTGCTTCTAGTCAGACCAGGAGCGATATAAATATCGTTTCTGAGCTCCAGAAAAATTGGGGACTCCTCCCACTTTGTTGGGAAGCAAACAACCAGTAGCAAATCAAGGGAGGCGGGTCAACCATGCCGTTTGGGAAACGTGAATTCTCATGCTCTTGGTCAGACCAAGTCTCGAAGAGATTTGAACGTCGATGATAATCAGGCTAGGGAAGACTTGGGCTGAATCCCCATTACACCCCTTAGGCCTATGTCCTTCCCCTTCGTTTTGCGCGTCCACATGTAGGGGTAGTGGCGTCTCAATTCACGTAAATACAGAGGGGTAGGGGTACGATGAAGGGCTTTCTACCCCTTCAGACAGATTATCCAAAGGCACACTTCAGACGAAGGGGTACGACCAAATTCCCTGAATGCATTGCGAATGACTTCGAAAAATGGCGGCATCAACAAAAGCACACAAATATAAGTATTTTTGCCGTAATTTACGGCTTGACAGTTGTAATAATAGTTGCATTGTATTAAGTCTAACATTGTTCCAATGTGTCATGGTCATTTTCTCAGTGAAACACATATGAAAAGAAATCGCTACTAACGTCACCCTGATGCATGGAATTAGTGACAGCTGTGAGTGTCATTCCGTAATTGCTGAAGGGGTGTCTGAATTCCTGGGGGTTGCGTTTTCAAGCCCTACACCTTACTGCTTCGTTTGAAAGCACGAGGGGCCAGGGTAAGGCGTAGGGGTAGGGATAGAAATTAGAAATGGGAAACGGCCTTGGACTAGGAGAAAAAAAAAAGATCTCATGTGAGGTCTCAACATATAGGCTACAGTAAATGGGAAAGGCACAGCATGTACAACTGTATTATAACATGTCTGAAGCTGACAGGCTTCCGGTTTATTCACAGCCAACTCGTAGCATTTTCGTTTGAAAATAAATTCATTATGCACGTTATCCGATTAACTTGCCTTGACGGCCAGGAAGTTGGCCTGATGAACCCACCGCTGTGCTGCAGCGCCTCCTTTGATTTGGAGTCCATGTGTCCATGTTTAATTCGCATAATCAAGCAGATGGGGGACATCACGTGCTGCACCACACTGCATGGCATGCAGAGTCGGATCTCCACTAATCTGAACTCCCATGCAATTCCCATTAATGGTAAAATGATGAATCATGCCAGCATGCTTTGTCAAGATGGGCTGCTGCTGTGTGTCGAGATCAGCTACTACCAGTTGGTTGTTATTATTTTTGTGTGTAGCTCTAATACCCAGCTGGACGGGTAGCACTAATGTTGATGTGATGAGCTGGCGTGTTCTGTCAAAATGGGCTGTTAAGTCGAGATCTACCATATTGTAATCTAGGGTTGCTATACTGTAGTGTGGTGTAGCCTAGTGGCATGGTAGGTCAGCTTGAAGGGTAGCTCTAATGTCAACGTGATGAGATGAGCTCATTTTGTTGAGATGAGCTACCGACAGCCTGTTTAGTCTAAAAACTGCAACCCTAACCTGTAGTTTGTTGTGTAATAGCATAGTAGCTTAGCTTGATAGGTAGTAATAATATTAGCATGATGAGCTGGCACATTCTGTCAAGATGGGCTACCAATAGGATGCCTATAACCCTAATGTCTTGGGGCATTATTGCAGTGTGTTGCAATGGTGTGTGGTAGCTCAGGTTGACGGGCAGCTCATATTACAATGACACTGGACAGAATGCTAGCTGATGATGGAACCTGGAAATGTCATGGGGGGGTTGTGTTGGGGAGTGGGGTGGGGTAATAAGAGGGGGGGGGGGGGGGGTTGTGCATGGCAAGGTTGGACTGGCCATCCGGCATAGCGAGCATTTCCTGGTGGGCCCCCCACCCACGTGGGCCCCTATTTTCAGAAATGTTTTTTTTAAATTACATTTCTGAAAATAGGGGCCCATGAGGGTGCGGGGCCCAACGGTGAGTCAGTTCTGCGCCACTAATTATGAGGGGGCCCCCTTATGGCCAAAAGTGCCCGGGCCCTTATTTCTCCGCCAGCCCAGCCCTTGTGCATGGTACACATTGACCTGATTGGTTCATGATGAACCATGGCGACCTGCTTTCTCTGCCCTCCACAACCAGATAAGAAGCTGGGGAAATAACTTGCACTTCTCAGACTGTGAAATGGAAAAAGGGCAGAAACAGATTGAGGAAATATCATTTGGAGGAAAGAAAAAAAAAAACAACCAACACTCCGCTGTTGCGCCCGGTGAACTCAAGCACGGCTATAGCAATGCCTTTGTTTATTTATTCTCTTCACAATTCCCGCTGATTATATCAAATCCCCCTGATAAGCATGATATATGAGTCTTCTACCGAGCAAATCGCATTTCTACAT
>NC_085861.1:13022826-13027826 GCF_034702125.1 Engraulis encrasicolus
GGATGCTCAAACAAACACACACGTGCACATACACACACACACACACACACACACACACACACACACACACACACACACACACACACACACACACACACACACAGTATTCAAAACACTACCACTGAGCACCACGGCGAACAAACCGGGACAGAATCACGGCGGATTCTCTCTCTTCCCACGGGTCTCACAAACACAGGCCTCACATACAGTACATAGGAAACACTGGTCTTACCTTTACTCGTACATCAGGTCCATGCGCCGCTCTTTCTGGATGAAAACATCCGTGACTGTCGAAGCCTGTCCTTCTCAATGCCAACAAAGCCACAAGACACCCCAAACGTCTTCAAAGCAATTTGGCATTGAATATGAGTAGCCGAGGATTTGTGTTTTGTGAGGCTCCTTGGTAAATGTTTAAGTCACAAAATCCCATGCTAATGGTCTTCCACACATTCTCGCCGGTTGCAAACAAGAGACACGGATAACAAAAAAAATATTTTCTGTTGTACCACTCACTTTGAAATGATCGGGTCGTTCTAATCTTCTGACTGGTCACCTGCAGTAGCAAACCCCTCAGCTCTGTCGGTCCTCCATTCTTTATCACATCTTTTTTTTCCCCTTGGAAATCCAACTTTGAGAATGCTCTTAGTTTCGTTATGAAATCCACTTCCATGGTAGCAGTCAAAGTGAACAAGCTAGCCAACACTAGTGACACCGACTGACTGTATTATTATGAACTTCATATTCGCTATGACGTAACTGCCAGCAAGACTCTCAATGCCAGAACGAGGCTGAGGCCAAGCTGCTGCTCGCCGCACCACTGTATCTTTCAGTGGGCGTTATGCCAAAGCGTTCAGAGTAAAGAAATGATAATCACACGTAGAAAATAGTAAAAAAAAATATCAGGAAAATTAGGGCACACCATACAGATTTCTATTAAGTGTATAAAAACGTTTAATACAATATTACCAGGTTGCATACACAGAACGAGCAAAATGGCGCATGCGCTCAAGCTTGTTAACGAGGGATTGCGCAATCCGGGGTGAGGCAAGCTCGGAGCTGCCCCAAATTCAGCGTATGCGGAGCAATTTGACATGAAATGGGCAAATATTACGATTTTGGCCACGCAAATGATTGAAAATGATTGAAACTGTTTAAATACTGCACAAATGGTAGTTATGGTGCAGATGCTCAAAAACAATAGTTGTTAAACTTGTTATTGTTACTATTATTCACATTTACTGCATCTCATCATTCTCATGTCTGGTGAGGCACTGCCTCCCCTGCCGTATTGGAGCGCACGTACCTGCTATAAAGCATACAATATGTTGTCAGATGGGAGAAGAATATTAATGTTTACATAATTGTGCTTATTTGCATTGCTTACATTTTATTTAATAATCTGTTTTTATTTTTTATGTTTCTTCTTTCATTGTGTCCTGGAAGCATGGGAGACTGACTGATAAATGGTACATGAATGGACTGTATCTCATACAGCATAGCGCTACTCCTCTTCTCTGAGTACTCCAAGTGCTTTACACTGTATGCCTCAGACTCACCCCATTCACACCCCCATACACTGGTAGAGGATGCAATACAAGGTGTCAACCTGCTACCCACAGCAGTCTGGGGTTAGGTATCTTGCTTCGATGGGTTAAGACTAAGTGGGGCTCAAACCTGCAACCTTCCAGTTGCCCTAGCACCAGGGCCACCATCGACCAGCCCTTGAGGGTTTTCATGAATACTGAACATGCGCATGACTCTCTCTCCCTCCCTCTCTCTCTCTCTCTCTCTCTCTCTCTCTCTCTCTCTCTCTCTCTCTCTCTCTCTCTCCATCCCACTCTCTTTTAAAAGTGAGCATGTATACGCTCTCCGAAGTAGATTTCATCAAACTGCACACACACACACACACACACACACACACACACACACACACACACACACACACACACACACACACACACACACACACACACACACACACACACACGCACACACTCCCATGTAGCATTTGATGACTCCTGTCCCTTCTATCCCACCTGTAAAAAGGGCAGAGTATATTGGAGCAGTTTGAGCAATGGTTCTTAACCTGGGGTGTGGGCACCCCCTGGGGGTGCGGCAGAGATCCCAGGGGGTGTGCAGAATTTTGTTTGTGTTGAGGTTATGACCAAAATTCTGCTTTCAAACATTATAATTAGGCCAAATTTAAAGCGAATTAAAACATATGTTGGTCCGTTTAAAGTCATTACGGTATTGATTAATGGATGAAGCAAGAATCATCACTTCCAATATTTTTTTTTGTGTGAATACACGTGTGGAAGTTTGGGTTGGGGGTGCGCGGCTTGTCCTCGGCACAGGGAAGGGGGTGCATTAAGAAAAAAGGTTAAGAACCACTGAGTTAGAGTACTATAGGGTACAGAGAGGGCAAATGAGATAATGGCAGGTAGAGGATGGAGAAGAGCAAGAAAATGACATGAGGAGACCGTGAGGCATGTATTCAGTCCATGGGGGTTGGGGGTTGTAGAGTAGAGTAGAGTAGAATAGAGTAGGGTTGTGTAGAAAATATATTGTTCAAAACGGTGGGAATGGTTTTAAGAGCAGGGGCCTCATGTACAAAGAAGTGCGTGGATTTCCTACCAAGAAAGTGCGGGCGCGAAAATCTTGAAAGTTACTTACAGACAAAAATATCCGGATGTATCAATAAGTGCGTAACCGTGAAATCTTGCGCACATGCACGAGCACAAGCGGGCCCATGTCTCCGCCTTGCCTCCTCCCTTAAATATTCCATATGAATATTCTAATTAGTATGAACAGACCCATTCATGTGCATTCATTGGTTGAAAGGTCTGGAAAGGGAACGCGGGAAGGGGAACGCGGGAAATCATGATGCGAGGTGAAGGCGCTGTTTCGGAGGTAGCCAATTTAAAAGGAAAAAGGCTGCGCGCAATAGCCTAACAAAATTACTTTGGCGTGTGTGAGGACTGCAGAAAAAAAACTGTCATGTTATACTGCAGTACAGGTTTCCCAACAATTGATAGGCTATTTAAAAGGCATTACATCAAAACACATTGCGATGAGGCAGTCGCCAAGGCTTCCGAGAAATAAACATTTATGTCGGTTATAACTCTGACAGATGACACGTGTACACATAGGCTACGCCACATGTATGAATAACTCGCAGCCAACTCAGTTAGCCTATAAAAATCACCTGTCAATTGATGGACTAATTTTACAATAGCCTTATTAAAAGAGAAAGACAATCACTGCGGTGAGGACGTTCCCAACAAATGTGAGAAGACGCGTTGCAGATCCGGAAAATAGGCTATTCAATGTTTAATAGTTGCCAAATAATGCTGTAGATGGGCGTCCAATTTCGTTGTAATTCCAGGATAGTTTCATGAGTCCGCTTCATTGTAACCAGCTGCCTCAACAATAATATGGTTGAGGTGGTTTTCTTCATCTTCTTTTTTAAATCACGCGCCTCAACATTAAAATCCACGTTTAACTGGCTGCATCTCTGCAATATTTCCGACCGCGTACAACACATGTAGTTGTGCTGCATGCCTCTGTGTGCCGCCAAAAACACGCAATGCACCACTTACGGCAACTTCCACGCTTACGGAAACTTCCACAGCAGCCCTGAAATTCGCGTGGAGATCCGCAGTTTTCCACGTCTAGTCTGTTTTAGTACATCTGACCGTGGTCGTGGAAAACAACTTAAGTAAATTTTTTGTCCGTAAGTGAGCTTCGTACATGAGGCCAGGTGACATGATCAGGTGTGAACATGGCCGTAACGACCATTGAGGACACGTCATGTCCTCGGTGTTGTTTTTTTCACAACAGTCATGGAAAGACATGGAAAGACATTGCAAGGAAAGTGTTCTCGTCAAACATTCCGGAGCACATCCTAAACACAGTGATTAATGAAAATGAACTTAACTGTGCAGGAAATGGTCAAAAAAGGTACTGCGACTATGCTGCTCATTGAAACTGGGCTGCCTATTGCCAAATTTGATCTTTACATGAAGGTTTACTAACTAATAAACAAACATTTTCTGGTATGGTCTAAGTACAGTCATTTTTGCAGCTAAAAATGGCTATTTTAGGAAATTCAAAATGGCGGACCATGGAGACGATCCCCCTTTTCATGTATGAAAAGTGCAATTTTTCCAGTCATAATGAATACTTAGAATTTGACGGTGGTGGGAAGTATTTATGAAAAAGGTAACATTAGTGAATGGGCAGCATGGATTCTGGAAATAAACAACAAAAAATCTCACACAGTGTCCCTTTAAGAGTTTGACTGAAGCTTTTGAAGCATTCTAAATGTAAAGCATGTGCAGTACCTCAGTATTTGAAAATGTCTCATTACAGTCCTGGGTGTGAGGAATTCATACACCCAGATCAATAGTTCTGCTCAGTTACAAACTTACATACCTGAACAGATATACATATACATAGACTATACTTAGCTATGAATACACTATTCAAGTGAAGTAATTATTAAATATAATAAAGTGATTATTTCCTAGATTGATGTTTAGTATGTTAAGTATGTCAACAATAAGTAATGTGCCTATTTTCCCATGCTTTTCTTTATGTGGTGAAACTGTTACAAGGCATCCAATGCCAATGACGTCACATGGAAGTGATAGTGTATAGTAGTAGGCCTACACTGTAGCAGATGTTTCATATTAGCCTTGAGCTGATCAATATGTGCAGCGTGAGGTACAGCCGGCTGCTGTGTATTGGAAGCGAGCAACTGCGGAAAACCTTATGATTCTCTCATTTCAGCCTTCCGAAAAGATGAAAGAGCAGCAATGGTGGTGTTGGTGGTGGTGCCGACTGCAGAGCCCATTGGATACGCGCCTTGTGATTTTAACAAGGCAATTTTTACGAACTTACAGAGGCGGCCAAATTCCATAGAAAGCTGTTATAAAGCGCGAGCAAGTTTAAAAGGGGGGTATTGCATACTTCACATAGCGTTTGACTGACAACGAGGC